>NC_056725.1:1142398138-1142465638 GCF_019279795.1 Protopterus annectens
GAGACACTGATAGATGGAGAAAAACATGATGAAGGGCAAGCTAGAGAAATCAGCAATCTTTGCCTTTTCAGAATGGTTACCATGTGTTTCTTTGTGTAAGTATTTTACTCCTGTGGCTACTAACCACCCCCCCTCCACTCAATAAATTCTCTTCAGTTCCCCCTTAGTGCAATCCCATGGGGAGGGAGGATCCTGTCTCCAGTGCTGATTTACCTTTCTGGTGTGTATGCTATTTGTCACAAACAACACAAGAGAGCAAGGACATCTAATACAGGATCGCTCATCCAGGCAGCTGTACGAGACCTGATTTTCTACACCGCCTAAGATCTTACTCCTCTGCAGCCATGGCATGTGCACCACCAAAGTGGGACACCCAACAGTGACCCATGGTGCTTTTGCTCGTTTGCACATAATTTGATTCTGGTCACAGTGGATGAACACTGCTGGGTGTCAACAACTGAGCAGCATAATATTGCGGCATTATCCTTCTCTATCCATTGGGGTCAATGCAGCAATAAGTTTGTTCATAACCCTTTCCAAGATGGCTAGACTGGCAGCACTCATTCAGTTCAACCATGTTTGACTAGCTCCTCCAGTACTTGGATCCACAGCTGGACCCATTTTGGCTAGATTATAGGCTTCCATTCTTTATATGACAGAGTTGGCACTATGCTGTTTTGTTTATATGTCAAAGTGGCAGTTGGCTGGCCTATTTTTACACATGGTGGACACCATTGACTGCTTTTCAGAATCATAGCAGATCAGTTATTCTATCACTTGCCATTTGAAACTCTATTAATGAACCTGGAGTGTTGAAAACTCACATACGTAGCTTATATTTTGCTAAGGACTCAAGCTGCTTAAGGGAAACCATGCAGCTATGGTGCTGATTGGCTTATAGGTACCTTATGGATATGATGGGAGAAGCAATAAAATAGCCCAGTGGGAGGTTTTAGGTGATCACGTAAAACACATTTACATTCACATGCCAATTAGTATGAGTCACACTGATTTTTGTTAGGTGAGACTACTATTAAACAGCATGCTGCCAGGAAAAGGAGACAATTCCAATTTTCAGACCTAACTTTTGTCATTAATAAGTATTATATCCCTTTTCTATTAACTGTTGGATAATGGCATCTGATTTTAGTCATGACTCTGTTATGGGGACTGTCGCTTTTTTTTGCAGCCAAGCCTTAGAAAAGCTGAATTTATTTTGCATGTTATGTCTATAGAAGGAGGCAATTTTCAGCCTTTTATGGTTCATAAAGAAGGTAGTCATGCAGGGAGCAGGCATTAGTTCAACATCCCCTATGAGAAGCAGTGCTAGCAATACAGGGAGCAGTTTTTAGGCTTTGGGATAAATGTGACAAGTAACATGCATTTAGAAGTTTCCTTGGAGAAACTGAAATGCTAATGGCATGCCAGGAATGCTTCAGCTTGAGGATGGCCATCAGCAGTGAAGATCTTGTTGATGGTAGCACGGGTTTCCTATGGAATACATGCATATGATCAAACAGCACATAGCCGAACGTCACATTTTCTGAACTGAAATGTCGAATCTCACACAGGCGAACGGTCCGAATGTCGAACATAACACCGAATTTGACATTACCGATCACTCAACCACCATAACAAGCACTACCATGGGTCAAGAAGGGGTGATATTATCCTGGCTGGCGTTCGATGTTCATGGTTTCGGTGTGTGAAAATTTGACATTGAGGAAACTTGGGTCACTGCCTTCGACATTTAGGACATCGGACAATCAACGTTCGATGAAATGCATGTATTCCATTTCCTATACCTCTTTGGGTGTAAACTGCATGAAGTTCTATATGGTCAAGATCAGCTCTGTCATGTTGAACTCCCTAATCATTATTTTCCATAGGAAATGACTGTTTGTGTATTTTCTATATGTGTGGCAGCAATGATTCCTTTACTTTGGGAGACTTCTCCCTTCTTCGCTTTGCTGTCACTATGGAATCCATATATATATAAGTTCAAAGGTTGTGTGAGGGAGGGTCTGTCCTCTTGCAAAAATACTTTCATTTTTCCTTCAGTTTGAATTCCCAACCAGTTGCGCTGGACAAGTTGGCTCCTCAACCCTGTGTTGACTCCACAAATCATACTGGAAGTGGTTGTGCAGATTATTATCTAACATAATGTTGGGACATAGTAAACACTGTGTTTTGGGTCTTAACATTATAGGTGATATAAATCGCTGCATAACTGGGAATGTTATATCAAGAGATGTAATTATGTGGCCATGAGGCAGACTTTATTCTGCAGAGTCATTTTGGGTGTGATTACTAGACTAGGTAATGAAGCCAGGGAAGTATAATGGCCAGAGTGACTTTGGACTGGATAGCATAGCCACTTTGAGGGTGCTAAAAAGTCAGACATTCTCTTATAGGAAATCAAGTCACCCAGAGTGTAAGGAAGATGCAACTACCTTATAAAATGAATATAAAAACACTGTGAAACTCCAAGCATCAGGCTTCCAATGAGAAGGTGCTGTTTACCTCCACTTACCATGTGGTTGTAGACATAGTGGCCAGGACTTATGACAGACCATACATCTGAGTCAGTCAGGTCCACATATACTTCTTCCTAAACAGCATGCATCCACTGAATGATGCATGGGACTTATTCTTGTAATTAAACAAGAACAAACAACAGACAAACTTGTTTACAGCAAAATGACTGATGAAACTTTTTCTCCTACTAATTTCATGTCTGCAGTGATAGAATGAATGTAGTTAGATTTCCAATTAAGTTGCCCTCATTAGTTGCTCAGTAGCCTCCTTTGCATACCTGGCAGTCTTCCTGGGGTAAGCAACTATCGAAAAAGAGTGCAGACCATCTTATTGTTATGCAGCAGGCACACCTTGTATTACATTTTATTGCTCTAGGTAGACAACAATACATGTAACCAGAGCTCAGTTTATCTGTCATACTGCAAAATGATTAAAATAGCTTTGTGATGATCTGAAACTAATACTAACAGCTACAAAGAGCCTTGATTAAAGCTGTCTGTTTGGCATATAACACACACCAAAGGCCAATTATTTAGTCTGCTTACACACACTGATGACTCACCCAGGCATATGACAACCTTTCACTTGCCGAGATGCAGTCTGGAGGTCATTAGCTAGGGAATCTCACTCCAACATTATCTTAATGCTGACGCATTAAGCTTATCTGCTGTAATGTATGATGTGTAGCAACCAATGTAAATAAGCACACTTACTGCAGTTAAAAATGATGCGATCTGCAGCACAGATCTGGATAAACACAAACTGCAACATTCATGCATGTAGCTGCAATTTCGGCACCTAGGTGTTGAAGGCTGATGAGGGGGCAAGCAGATCTTATAGCCAATGCATCCTCATATAAAATTGCTCAAAGGTCATTGAAATAAACTCAGATGCATGTAGTCGGCAAAGAATTCCAGGCCATTAGAAAAACAATTATTCTGATAAAATATTACAGGAACAAATGAAGCAATATTATCAATTAGCCCAATATGGTGGCAGAAGCAAGCTTGTCTATTAAAAACTCATGTGCACTACTGTATTGCAGTCTTTCCAGAGGATAATGTAGACAAAGCAGTAGTGCCATACATTGAAATACCTTAAGTGCATACATGTTACCATTCCCCACAGTACCTCACATCATATGACAAATATGCACTGCCCTATTACCTATAGACCATAAGCCCTATTTGCTCAGTGACATGTCTGCTATTGATACACTGTTGTGCATCAACACCAACAGGCCCCTCATATACCAATAGCAGAACATAGCACTCAGAAACATATATGCTTTTGGTTCACCTATACCTCTCGACTTCTTTGGGCACAGAATTCTGGACAAAGCCAAATATAATGGGAGGGCAAAGGCCCCAAATCAGGAACAGTTTTAAATATTACTCTAATTTATTTGAAAAGTTAATAGAACAACAGATTTTGCATCAGCATGCAGTTTCTGGAGAATAAGAAATATGAAACTTTAATTTATGGCATAATCGACTCACTGTAATCCTCAGTGATTTACCTCAAAATCAACAATTTTATGAGTACAAGGCAAACATATGAGGCAATAATCAGGAACATTCTGCAAAGGTCTGGACTTTTGAGAGGTATATATCTGTTTTGTTCACATCAATATAACATTGCCTTCCAGTTAGAAACATGCACATTCTTACTATACTGTAGTTGTAAACTACTGAGCGAGCCGTTTCCCATGCCCATGTTCATACACCATGCACACTAACAAATATCTACATTGTTACGTATTAATCATTATTGGCATAGAGGCAAGGCCATATCTGTTATGGAAATATTTATTTTGCAGCTTCAAATATGTCCCCTACAATGACGTATCCATTATGGAAACTGTTTTGTTATGGCTACATCCTCTGCAGTGAAATTATTCATGACAAACAAGAGACACATAGCCCCATGTACAAAGCTGTTTTTCAGCATTATAACATGACAGTGACTGACATTTCCATCTGACAATGCCGGAGTATTGCTCCATAATTGCTCCAGCTGTAGGTACTGGAGCCACTAAATGTATATATTGGACTTTAGGTACACAACATGACTGTTGTGTGATTTGTACTATTGTGCATAACAATGTCATTGTTACAATATACAAAAATATCAATAAATGAATCCTACGACATATCACATCACATCACATTCTTAAATTACACAGTTCACCATCTTGCAAGAACACTAAAGATGCTTATGAAGATGGTCAGTGGTCTGCCTCCAAGTAATAAAACTCAAAGTGCAACTTGAATGCAAAGTAATCTCTTATTATATTTTCTAGTGCGTCAGATATAATGTGTACTGTTATGTCTTTCAGTGTGCTGATGGATACTGTATTGCTGTAACTTGTATAGGTATCAATAAAATACAAGTAATATTGCAGATCTGTAGCATACTTATTTGTAGTACAACTGAGTAAAATAGTACTAAAAAGAATAATATAGAGCTGGCTGCATTTCTAGTTTCATTTAATTTATTCACTGTACATCCATTGCATCGAGTCTGTGTAGAACCACATTATGGACCACAAAGGTAAATTGCTGCTGCTTTGTGGTGCACTTTTAGCAGAAGATGATATATATATATATATATATATATATATATATATATATATATTTTTTTTTTTTTCAAGTATCATCTTTAATGCAGAATATTGAGATATGGTGCAAATTCACAGAAATAACATGTTTGGTGTTGCAGTGACACCAGTGCTTAAACCAATATCATGATACCTAAATGGATTGCACAGTGATTTATATAGTGTTAATACAAGTATCACAGCTGAGTATGACTGTCTATGTAAATAGCATTACATTTGCATTTTGGCATGAAAAAGTATTACAACTGGGAAAATGTAAAAAATCGCATGCATAATCACAGATTTCAAACTGCACCATCATTTGTATTCTAATCTGGTTTTGCGAGGGGCTGGACACCACTGTAAAGCTTTTCTGATTGCTCTTAGCAGAAAAGTACATTGAATCTGCTTTTCTGTGGTATATGCTGGCTGCTGTAAAGATAACCTACTGCTGCCTAGCCTTTACACCTGGTACATGGATTAATTTACAGAATGTTTTCTCCACTAATACTGCTATATGGATTGATTGTCTTACTTCTTTCAATAATTCCATTTTTTTCCTTCAGATGCAGCATACAAATGAAAGGAGTATTTGCATTTCTCACTGGCAAGATGGGGTGGTCCTTTTCTGGTTTTAACTGGAGGAGGCTGAATGATCAGGCTTTGAAGTGGAATCTCTTGGACTTTGCAGACTGCAACTTGTGGACTGCAGTTTGCAGCAGGCTCATGAAACATATGCATACCTTGCAATGATGAGTGTAACTATTGCTGTTGGAACAGTCTTACATGACACTGTCATGTCTTCCCTGGGAGCTCAACAGTCAAGTGTGCCTAAGTTCACAAGGAGCACTAGACTGATACCATTTTATATATTAATGGGTTTGACAGCAATTATGCTGAATTTTTTCCTCTTTTATTTATTTATTTTGCGTGTATGGAATCACATGCTTACAACCGTTCTTCTTCTGATTTTCCTGGTATACAAAGGCCTACACAACAAAGGCTGCAATGCAAAACCTTAAGATCATAAGGCAGGGATTTCCATATTTCCCACTTTCTTTATGGTGGTATGTAGAGGTATCACAATGACATGCATGTAATTATGCAAGTCCTCCTAATATACTTGTCACCTTTTCCTTGCGCACTAGAGGGACAAAAGTGAACTCTAGAACTTTCACTAGGAGGGATTCCTGCATAGAGGAGCAAATGGAACCCCTCCCCAGGCATGGAAGGAATCACACTGCTCTTCCAACCAACCAACCAACCAACCAACCAACCAACCAACCAACCAACCTTCCAGTATCTTGATCATGTTTCTGAACCCAGGTTGCTAGTGGCATGGTCAGACATCTTGCTTTTGCACCAGAGTACTAACATCTAGTTGTACTGTGCTCTGAGTTTGTAACATTATTACCTCCTATTTAGGTGCCTCTGTGTAAATGTTGGTTATACATTGTAATGTATCTTCATTATTATGTTAGCATAATATGTAGCTTCTGCACTCACAGGCATGTCCATTTCTACATGTATATGAATACATCTTTATTTATGTCTATAGAGATAGGGGGAGAGAGGGGGATAGATAGATAGATAGATAGATAGATAGATAGATAGATAGATAGATAGATAGATAGATAGATAGATAGATACGATAACATTTTGAGTTACTTTCTGTGGAGATTAGGTGAATTGTTTAATGGTTTCTGTTTTAATGCTTACTTTTTTTAATGTGATGTGGTTTGTGAATTTATTGTTTTAGAGTATGTAGTGTGTTGATAGATAGGCTTTGGTGGAACGTGTCAATGTGTCAAAATCGATTCAGTCAAATATAATTTCACCAAAAATGTTTAATCCAAAGAACTTTTGGCGGTAATGGAGAACTCTCTTTTCTCCACTTTTGTGTGACCTCAGAATAGGTATATTTAAGTTCTATGTGTGTGTGGGGGGAGGGGGGGGCTTGACCCCTGCAATAAATAGATTTTGTTTGAGTTTTGCAAAAGTGTTTAAAGCTAAATATTTTCGGTCAATTTGCATTCAGCTGAACTGTTGTTGCTATATTGACATGAATCCACTTTGGTTTATATTTATTTTTTATGCAGGACTGTAGCTGTATTTTAAGGTAGTATTTTTATATCAGATTGTAAAAATGCTGACAACTTCAAAGCTTCAAACTTTGAACTTGAAAGTTCGAAGTCTGAAAATGTTGAATGTAAAAAAAAAAACCCACTCAAAACCCAAAACAAAAAAAAAACGCTCTATGCAGGGGTCAAGCCCCCCTGCACCCCTCACACTCCCCGCTACTTAAATATATCAACTCCGAGATCACACTACAGTGCAGTAAAGAAAAATCTTCCCTTCCCCCACTCTATATGGCGATCTCCCTTATACGTTTCAATGTTTTTACACTTTGAACTTTCAAGTTCATAGTTTAGTGCTTCGAACTTGTCAGCATTCGACATTATGATATAGACCTGTATTTTTTAAATATTTTACTGGTGTTCACATAGTAGTTTCTGCTGTATTTATTGGTTTTGTAGTTAGGATAATGTTTTACATGTTCAATGATTATGTTGTGCTTAGTGGGATTCTCTACCTGTCAATGAAATAACGTGAAGTAGTACAACTGCCAATGTCATAATATTGGATACAATATCATAATATTAGCTAGACCACGGATATTCAGAGGTCCTAAACCAGAGGTAAAAGATGTTATTACTTCTGGAAAGGACAGTATCATTCCGTACCATACATGGGGGATTATTATTAGTAGTCGTATTAATATTATTATTACTATTAGACAATGGAATTTCTGTTGAACTACGTTATTTATTTTACCAAAGGCACATGCCTTTAACTTAAAATAATTCCTTCAACTGAGTGTATTTAAAAAAATCAGATTTATATCTGAAAAAAAAAACAGTTTGTTTGCACCACAATCATAAAAATGAGGTATAGTAAGTTAACTGAATATTGTCAGCTTAGAGCAGTGATTAACAACATTTCATCACTGAGTTATGAGCACAGAACTGCAGACCCGCAACAGTGTATTAGGATATCTAGGCAGTTAGCAACGTTAATTCTTTTATGTCAGCTACATTAATTTATAGGTGGCATCATACCAAAATGCAATGCATCTGTAGATTGGCATTTCAATTTTTTTTTAATGAAGACCTGTAAGCATCAACAGTACAATGAACTAACTGGTACTGTGTGCTTGCAAACTTTGCTCTGAGTGCAGCCAGTGTAACACCATAATTATGTTTCATGGGTAACAGGGTGCAGTTAAGGAAATGTTTTCCTGTTTTGCTTTATAATTATTCCAGTATGAGAATATTATTAATTTAGAAAATAGTGCTGTTTTAAATGCTGATAATTCTGACTGTGTTTTGCGACTGGCACATCATGAAAGGGAGTGTGAATCTGAGCTATGTGCTGCATGGATATCTGGCTTCAGCTTTTAGCTATAATGTATGCATATGTGAGTGTGTGTGTGTGTGTGTGTGTGTGTGTGTGTGTGTGTGTGTGTGTGTGTGTGTGTGTGTGTGTGTGTGTGTGTGGGGGTATACGTAAATTTTAAAAAATCAGTACTTGTATTTAAAAATTCAATAAAACCATAAACTTCTTTTTCTGGTGCAGTCCACAAAATATATATGTCATACAGACTCCAACATTGTTTGTATATTTTTAATCAGATGAAAACATGGACTAATATGACTTTAGCAAGGAAAAATACATTTAACCCTCCACTCCACCCCCAATCAAAAATCTGGAAAATGTGATTGAAAAAGAAATTAGGAATAATTTTAGCAAGGCTAAATTTAGACAGAACTTGCTTACGGAAGAAAGTAATGTTTTGCAAGAATTAAGAAACGATGGAACTATAAGAGTAATGAAACCTGACAAAGGTGGGGGGATAGTGTTTATGGTTACACTGTCCTATGAATCCAAGATGACTGAGATGTTAAGAGACACGGATAAATATATGTGTGTCTCTAGGAATGAGATAAATATATCCTCTAGTAGGATAGATATGGTGTTGCAGGATTTGTTTACTGAAGGCCTTATTGATCAGAAAATTTTGAAATTTTTAACTGTTGAAAAGCCAAAAATCCCCACCACCTTTGGCATCCCAAAGATGTATAAGAATGAAATGGATCCACCATTAAGGTTAATTGTTTCGGCAGAGGGATCGAAGACCTCGCCACTGGCTAAGCTTGTAGATACTAAACTTAAATTTCTGTGGTTAAAGAGACAAAGCATCCTAAGAGATTCATGGGACTTGTTAAGAAGTTTTAAACAAGAATTGGTGAATGAAAACCAGGGGTTTCTTACCATAGACATTGTTGACCTATTTTCCTGTATACCCCATCAAGAAGGTTTAACTTTACTTGAGGAAATTATTTAAGAAGATGGAACACTGTCAAATGATGAATGCACCTTAATCTTGCAATTAGTGAAATATAATTACATTTATTTTAATGGTGAATTCTTTCATCAAATAAAAGGGGTGGCGATGGTTGCAATATGCTCACATACGCAAATTTGGTGCTAGTCAAATGGCAGGAAAAATATGTCTTGGGTTCCATATACAAACAATGTTGGAGTCTGTATAACAGATTTCTGGATGACATATGTATTTTAGGTTCGTACTAGGCTAACTGCCCTTGTGGGTCATTTTAGGCCCAGCCAATTACCCCATGTGAGAATCAAACCCTGCACCTTGTGTCTGTAAGGTAAACATCTTAACCATTATGCCTTGTGGACTGCACCAGAAAAAGAAGTTTATGGTTTTATTGAATTTTTAAATACAAGTACTGATTACTGCGGTGGTGGTGCTGCGGTAGCGTTGTCGCCTCACAGTAAGACGTTGTCCTGTTCGATTCTCAGCTAAAGCATCTTCTGTGTGGAGACATGCATGAATGGGTGTACCTTCGTTGAAGGTTGTGCATTAGGGCTGGCAACTAGGCACATAAAAAAATCTACTGCCAATCATTAGCGGACCGGAGTTCCGCTATGGCGACCCTGAACCGGGAAAAGCCGAAAGACACATCAACTGATTTTTTTTAAATTTACGTATAACTATTCCCAGGATAAGTTACAATATCTGGATGTAGAAATGTATAAGCAAAATAAGTTTTTTATTCCAAGATCTATAGGAAAAACACATACTGTAATTCATATTTACATTTTAATAGTGCCCATCCCTTCCACTATAAAGAAAATATAGTGAAAGGTCAGTTCATCAGATCCATCAGAATGACTTCAAAAAATGAAAACTTTATTAATGAATTAATCTTTCTTAAACAGATGTTTAAGGAAATAGGGTACTCTGACAATCTCTTGAGGAAAGTAGAGGTAGAAGTTCTTGAAGAGAGAGTTGGGAGATATAAACCTATTTTGGGTCTGGATGCTGGGATGAACCTATTAGAAGCTAGTGATAAGAGGAAACGTTTTGATAGGGCTTTAATTCTCGAATACAATGGTAGTTCGAGGGTAGTCAGAAATATTTTTAACAAGGAATGGAGTAAATTCCTTGTATTTACTGACTTAGAAATGATTAGTAAAGAGAATATAAAGGTGGTGTATAAAAATGGAAGAAATTTGAAAGATTACTTACAACGTAATAACAATTCAAGATAGGGTAATAATATGAGGAGATGTGGAACATTCAAGTGTGGTCAATGCTCACAGTATGAATTCATAATAAGTAAAGAATATATCATTATGGAAAGTAGAAATATAACCTTAAAGAGTAAAAATTATAACAACTGTGAAACTAGCGGTTTAGTCTACCTAGCTTTATGCCATGTGTGTCAGGCTTTCTATATAGGGAAAACTGAACAAAAGCTTAAGAGGAGGATCTATGAACATATGTACAACATACAGACTAGGAAAGACAATAATGCTCTATAGAAGCACACTTTGGAACGTCATGATGCATCTTTCAGATTTTTTGTGATAGAAAAAATTAATATGGACAAAAGAGGTGGCATGTGGGAAGAAACAATTGAATATAGAGAACTGTGGTGGCAAGTGAACTTAGAGGCCAATAAAAGCCCAGGTTTAAATGAATATGTGTCACTGGCTCTGCTTTTAAAACTGAGGGCAGCTAAATTGTAAAAATTATAAATCTGCTTTTTCCCTTCATGCCACTGTTTATACAAAACCATGGCCTGTTTTTGCTTCACTTTATACATATGATGCATAATATTTTTATGGTATGGTTTTAGTATATATATATATATATATATATATATATATATATATATATATATATATATATATATATATATATATATATATATATATATATATATATATATATATATATATATATATATATATATATATATATATATATATATATATATATATATATATATATATATATATATATATATATACATATATATATATATATATATATATATATATATATGTGTGTGTGTGTATGCTTTGTGTGTTTATTATATTTATCGTATACTTATTTTTACTTTCATATAATTAAATAATACATATTAGCATGCTTTTACTATATTATATAAGTACTTATAAACAGTTTTTAACTTATTTAATGATTTGTAGAGAGATTATTTATTTAATACAATATAATTATTTTAAAACATTTTAACGTCTTTTAAAACAATACTATTGGCTGATTGATTAATGATGTCATGATTTTCTACTATTTGTAGTGGATTGGTTTGTGACAGCCCACATCTGAGGAAGTGCTAGAAATGAAAACGAAGTGTTGAATACGTTTATGTGTTTTTGTGGCTTTTACTATTAAATGGAAGTCTGCCTACATTTCTCTCTGTGGCTTTATTGTTTCGCTGAACAGTGGCATCTAGGTTCATTCTTTTGTTTATTTGTGCATTTTTCCTTGTTTGCCTGCTTTTTGGATTTACAATGCAACACTCACCTTCTGTCTCTTCTCTAAGTCAAACTACCATGACAGAACACCAGCAATCTTTTAGGTCTGACATTCTAAGGACTGATCAACTGGCCAGTGACAAACAATACAGCTTCTTGTCAATCCTAAGCTGCTTTACGTTTACCTTGATTCATAGCAACATTCAGTTCTATATTTCTGTTTTTGTGCTTGCTTGATATTTGCTTTGCTGATATGAATAAACTAAATTTGTTAAAAAAAACACTGCATAAATCCTTGCGTCAGTGAAAACTAAACATGACATTAACACTTTTTATGAAGTCTCAGACTTCTGCAATAAAAGATGAAATCAGTAAATACAGACTGGGACTCAGAAACAATTAGTGCACTCCATTATTACACAAAATAACATGGCAAGCTGTGGTGTACAGGGTTGGGGCAATTTCAAAGCATATGTGGCATGATCACACTACCTGAGAAAATACTGCAATTAGAATAATGTGTGAATGCTCATATAATAGGTTCATAGGTTCATAGGTTTATACTAGGCTATCTGCCCTAAGGCATTTATAAGCCTAGCCCAAATTATTGTGGCTTACGCCACCCCTTATATGAAAAAATACTGTGCCCATTCGTTTGTTGTGCCTCTGTCCAGCAGTGACACAGAGTTGATTCCTGGGGTAAACCTACGATCTCCCATCCACAGGTCTAGATTTCTCTTGAACAGAGTCAGCGAGGTGCTCTGCCTCACATGGACCGGGATTTTATTCCACAGCATAGGGAGTCTCTGAGTGATAAATCTATCCCTCCAGCACGTCCTATTTATATCCGTGCTAAGGTTTAAGTCGCTTGCTCTAGTGGTTTTGGTGGATTTGGATTTTTGAGGTGGAGCATGTCCATTAATTCCGGGTTGGACATGGCCTTGTATGTCAGGCACATGTCACCTCTGAGCAGACGGTATGCGACTGAATAGAGCTGGAGTTTCTTCAATCTGGCAGCATATGACAGATTTTGGAGTCCCTTTATCCTTTTGGTGAGGAACTTTTGGGGTCTCTCCAATTGCTGCAGATGTCGGGTGAGATACATCCCGAATGGGGCATTGTACTCGATCATTGGTCTGATAAGTGAAGAGTACAGGGAAACAATGACCTCACTAGATCTGGATGTGAATCCCTTCATGATCAGGTGGGCAATGTAGAAGGTCTTTCTAACCACTTTAGCAATGTGAGTGTCAAAGAAAGGCCACTGTCAACCTGGGTCCCCAGATCCCTGATAACCTCTTCTGTGCTTAGTGGATTGCCACCTATATGGTAGCTTGGGGTTACCTTGTTTTTCCCGAAGGGTATGACTATACATTTTTGGCGTTTAACTTCAGGCCATGGCTCTGGCACCAGCTATCTGTTTCCGTGAGTCCCTTCTGAAGGATATCCGTGTCCGATGCACTTTCCACTATGGCCCAGTTTGCAGTCGTCTGCAAACTTTGTCAGCCAAAGTCCTCCCATGTTGGCCTGTACTTCTGAGAAGTAGATGCCAAACAATAGGGGCCAAGGACCGAGCCCTGTGGGACACCACTTGTGACCGGCTTGGAGTCTGACACAGCGCCAGCAACTCTAACCCTGTGGGTTCTGTCCTTAAGCCAGTTTGCAACCCATCTTGTGACATATGGGTTTACATTTAAGCTGGTAAGTTTTTCTACAATACCCGAGTGGGGTATTGTGTCGAAAGCCTTTGCAAGGTCAAGGTAGGCTGTATGGACTGCCTTTCCTCATCAATGGCCTTGGTGACTGTTTCAAAGAAGTCAACCAAGTTCAAAAGGCATGATCTTCCCTTGACAAAGCCAAACTGGGTCGGGTCCAATGTCTGCAAGTCCCCTATATCTTTGTTTATGAGCTCCATTATGATCCTCTCCATAGCTTTGCAGACTAGACTTGTTAAGCTTATGGGCGGTAATTACCAGGGTCCGTAGAGGCACCGCCTTTGTGGAGTGGGACCACAGTTGCCGTACGCCACTCCTTGGGCACGTATCCTGTGGTAAGGCTGAGATTAAACAGCTGCCTTATGTGCGGTTTAATTCCTCATTTAGCTCGTGTAGCACACAGCCGGGGACACCATCCGGTCCCATTGATGCTGTTTTTAGCTTTAGAGAGAGCAGCTTTCACCTGCGCATTTGAGATGTCCGGGAGGCTACACTCGGCTGGGATAGTTATCTCTCCTTTAGGGGGGGGGGGTGAAGTTTGCACTGAACCTGTCTGCCAGTATGTTGGCAATGTCTGTGGGTTCAGTGATTTTTGTATCATTTTGGACTAATTCTGAGCATATCTGGGAGTTTCCACCCAGGTTCCTAACATAGCTGAAAAAGGCCTTATGATTGTCCTTTGAATCCATGGCAATTTTTCTCTCAAAATTGGCCTTAGTTGATTTTATGAGTGCTCGTATTTTTTTACTAATAATGATCAGGGGTGACTTCCCTTTTATGGATTTTGTTCTATCATGTAATAGCTTTCTCCTCTTATTGTAAAGTTTGTTAATGGCTGGGGTCCACCAGACTGGATGTTTGCCCTTTGTGGAAAGAGTCTTGGTTTTATTTGGGATTGCCTGATCCATGCAGTCCTGGAGGTGTTCATAGAAGGCATTTGTAAGGGCTTCCGCAGCTTGGGTTGTGGTTTCCTCTGGCTCAGGGGCCTTGAAGGATACCACACCAGTCTTGAGTAGTGTGAAGTTTGCTTTAGAGAAGTTCTTCACTATGGTCTTTTGCTTGGGGTGGGGGCGGGATGTGGATTTCCAGTGAGATTAGTTTATGATCAGATCTCACCAATGAGGGATATACTTCGGTGTGGAGCATTTTGTCCCCATGTTTGTGACAATGAGATCTAGTATATTTTCTCCTCTCGTGGGAACAGTGACTAGCTGTTCCATGGCATTTGAATTTATGAACTCCAGGAACCGTTGGGCTAGAAAGTTAGGGCTTGAGTAATGTTCCCAGTCTATATTCGGGTAGTTGAAGTCACCCAATATGATGGTGTTTGGAGATACATTTATACCCTCCAGTGTCTTCAGGAAGGCTGTGTGGGGTTCCTGAGTTTGAGAGGGTGGCCTGTAGCATGCTACAATTTGTAGAGCAGTTTTGCCTATGGTTAGTTGCACCTGGATGGTTTCCGAAGCTTGTGCGTTGCCACCAACCTGGAGGTGTGAGTATCCTTTATGAATATGGATACACCCCTCCTTTTGTGGTGTGGTCCGGGTTTTGGGGCGGAACGCATGATATGAGGTAAAACCTAATAGTGCCGGGGTGCTCTCAGGAGCCTTGAACCAGGTTTCAGTTACAGCACAGACATCGATGTTCTCCATACTGAGAAGGGCCTCGAGTGCGTGCATTTTGAGATTTAGACTTCTGGCATTGAGCAGCATTACCCTCAGTTTCTTCCCATTTTTGTTTTCTAGGGTGGTAGGTTTAGAATTTGAGCCTTGCCTAAAAAGGCACTATGGGGTGGCAAGAGCCTTAGCCAATATCCGGAATCCCAGGGTGACAGGTGCAAGCCGTCCCTTGCGAAGCAGCGTGGCTTGTCAAGCATGTCATCCCAGGCAGACAGACACTGGATCCCCTTTGAATGACACCAGACATTAAGCCAATTGTTAAAGCTGATCATCTTGTCTCTATATTGTGGCATCATTCTTGGTGAAGGAAGGATACTGCTCAGGGTTAGGGTCATACCTGCCTGGGCTACATAATCAGAGAGCTCCTCTATGTCTCTTTTCATGTAGTCCAGGGAGGTACGTCTCAGGTCGTTCACACCAGCATGGACAATGACTGTGTCATATTTGTACTTGCCATGGAGTGACCAGTGCTTGTGTTATGTGGCGGATTCTAGCGCCCGATAGGCAGCTTACTGTGACCCTCTCCTTGTTCAGCCTGGTGAGTGGGACGTCAGTGTGTCTGACTATGGAGTCACCTATGACAAGTATGTTTGGTGTTGTATTTGGCCTTAAGGGCTGTGACTGCTTTGCACACTGCTTTTGTGGTTTATGTGTTGCTTGTGGGGTGTCTTGAGGTAGCAGTTGTTTGGGTGTCTGCTTTGGAGGCCTCTGCTGTTTAGGTAAATTTTTACTCAGAGCCTCCGAGTATGTCTTTGTGTGTTTATGTGTTTGATTCAGTGGAGTGGTAGCATTATGTGAGGCTGGTTTTGTGGTGTGTGTAGTTGCCTTCTCCTCCTGTCTGGTCTTGCCAGTCCTGAGTTGAGAGAGCTCAGCCTCCAGTTTGGCTAAATAGCTGAATCTCTCGCAAGTATTTGTGTTATGTGGGAGGTGGAGAGGGTTGTCTGTGTACATGAGGCAGTTATAACATTGCCTCAAGATTCCCAGATTCACCAGCTGGACCGGAGAGGAGATTGACACCTGACCTTTGGACATGCTAGAATAATATTGGGAAATCCTTAATTGAAAACAAGGGCCAGTGGGGAGTGAGGGTGTAGTGCTTTTAATTTTTAGTGCTGACTTATATAATTGCTTTAGTGAGCAAGTGCCAGGTAACTTGAGTGCAATGTGTTACAAGTAACTAACTGCAAAAACGACAAACAGTAACTTTCTTTCAAGTGAAACAAGGAAATAAGTACAGTAAGCAATGCAGATATCACTAGTGATCCACAGAAGCGCTGAGAAGTTGCGTATTAGGTGGAATTAGCTTCCAGGGAAATAACAAGCAAACAAACAACAAGCATATAAACAAAGCTAGATTCAGTAGGCCATGATCTAGTCTATGCTAGAGCAAACAAGGTGAACCAATTTCAGTAAGATACAGTTCAAATATTCAGGCACTATAAACCTTCAACCAGAAAATTCCCAGCTCAGAAGGGCAGAGTCCAGCCTCTTCTCCCACAAGAGTGCAGACCACGAACCTTCTTAATGTAAAATAACTGGCCTGAAGCCCAAGTGCCTAAACCAGAACTAATACACTTGGACACTGGGCTCTCAATCAGCAGTTCCCAACTTAGAAGGATGAAAGCTACCTGTCCTGCCACCGAGTGGTATTATGAAAAGGAGAGCAATTTTGAATGCAAATGAGGATAAACAATATAAAGGTGCAATGTCGAAAGAAAATAAATTGTGAGATGAGCTGCTTTGGGGCAGTGAATTTGTACTCCATTGTTTTTCAGTGAACAGAGAGCCAGACCATGTTAAGATGCTAGTGGTATCTGGATTAGGCGAGATGCATTTGCTAGGCCTGTTCTGAAAACAGTTCCTGCTGTAGTACATGTTGTCACCCTCTAATTTGCAGAAGGCTCTGACTGTACTTAACCTACCACCACTTCCATGACAGAAACATACTCATTGCTATTGTTTAGACACAGACACCAAACAGGGGCATGTAGTCATGAACTGTCCTCACATCCTGTGCGATTCATGAAACATCAATCCTTGAAGACACTAATTCATGTGTAGCATAGCCCATCCTTTTGAAAGGGACCTTCCACTGGTTATCAGAGGACATGCTGGATAGTTTACAAGCATTTGCCTCATGAATAGACCAGTTCCTTGATGTCATACTGCAGCATATGCTGGCGCATATGTAGCTCCCACAGACAGCACAGGAGCAAAAACAAGAATATGCCAGTGTTCTATGAAATAGCCCTTTTCCTTAACACTTTAGTTGCCACTGACTGAACCCTTATCACCATCAAGACCCCACCTAGTCCACATTGCTACTGGTATGTCAACTAGCAGGGTTTATATCCATTAACTGCCAGACTGTATGCAATACACAAGTTATTAGTTATAATGCCTATGCCATCCAGTTGCTCCCAAACTTCCCACATCTGGCACATATCTGACTTATACCAGCAATTTGTGTGGGATGATTTTCCACAGGGGCTTCTTTTTAGTGATGGGAGATATGCCCTGGGGTCATGGTTCATAACACCCATATGTAACTAGCAGAACATGGCTGAAATGTCTTACAGCTTTTCACTGTATTGGAGCCACAGCATTATTGAACATGAGCTCAGATTGCTGAAGGCTTGCTTCTGTTGCCAAGATTCCTCTGGTGGTGTACTACAGTATGATCCAGAGATCTGCAGCAAGATCTCCATTGCTAGTTCAGTGCTGCACAATATGATGGGATGCAGACAATTAGAGCAAAGGATCACCATAGGAGAACAAAGCAGACTGCAGTGAACAGCACAGGAATTGCTGGATGAGGACTCATCAGAAAAAACACAACTGCCAAGGAACCCTGCATGAGAGAGAGACAAGCACAAAACTCTGCAGCATTGACCAAGAGGCAGCCTCTGGCCATAACTCTGGGTTAGAATAGAGACAATAAAGATCAAAACTGATGCATGTAATATTAGAACCATTGCACTGACTAGTCACATTGTGCAGCAGACATTACCTAATCGATGCATTGCAGAGGTGTGGGCACAGCCCCTTTGTCATTATTTTCACAGTTCTGATGGTGTGCAGCGATAGGGAAAAGCAATGGCTACATAAATGGAGGGGGGATGACTAAGGGATGTGGAAGAGTTATTGTGTTACATGGTTAGGTGATTAGAGGAGCTTGAGTAGTGTCGGGATGGCACTTTTTGAGGAGGATTAGGTGCACAGATGTTCTGGGCAGTTGTACTGTATTGGTGCAGGGGACACAGCTATAACAAATGTCAGAATACTACATGGGTATGGAACTGACAGGGCTTGTGAGTCCACAGAGGGAAATGATGTACACTGTAGATGGTCTCAGCCTTGTAGGCATCCCTTCTGTGGAAAGGCACTGCCTGCAGCATCCACTAGCATAAATGATGTGGAACTACAGGACTGGGACGGTCTCACCATGTAATGAGGAAGACTACCATGTAGGCTCTGTTTTTAATTTCTCCAAGTCTTTTGGGTTTCTAATACCATGACGGGAATGGACCCCATTCCTAAGTCAAAGTACGATTGAAGTTCATGAAATTAGTATTGTTTCAATCTTTGATGTCAGCCAGAAGTGCTCTTCATAGCACCTGCAATGTACCCAGTAATGACTCCTTCTGCAATTTGTATGGTGTTACATGAACTGGTAACATATCTAAATATGATTGTAAATTCATTTTTATAAGAGCCATTGCCCCTACTACTATTGGAAATGTCTGGGTATCTTTCTTCCACATGACTCTCATTTCTGCCTGCAGATCCAGGTATTTTATGACTTTGTGTCTCTCTGTATGCAAGGCACTGCAGTCACTGGGTGTGGCAATTTCAATGATCAATGCTACTTTTGCCTTCTTCTCCTGGATCACTATATCTGGTTTTCTAGCATCTATCTTTCGAACCATTGGCATTGGGTGATCCCATGTGATATAAACTTCATTTTCTATGGTTCTTTGTGGCTCATGTTTCCATTGTTTTTCAGCCACTTTGATACCATAATGTTTGCACAATCTCCATTGTAACAGTCTTGTCACATTATTACGCCTTTCAGTACACAGTCCCTCTGCCATTAGTGTGTCGCAACCAGCAACAAAGTGTGTGACTGTTTCCAATTCTGTTTTACAAAACCTACATATGTCTGTTTCTCCCACATGTTCAATGGACTTTGTAAACCAGCGTGTACATAGCCCACTATCTTGGGCAGCCAATATTAACCTTTCATTTCTTGATGTAAATTCACTTCTCCTTAACCATTCCTGTGTTCATTCTTGATCAACATGAGGCTCTTCCAGAAGTTTTCTAAACTTGCAACTATATTTATGTTTTTTCCACATTTCTTGCCTTCTCATCTGGTCCTTCACCTTATATTCTTTCTTTTGTTTTTTAGCACATTCAGTTGCTGCCTGGTTTTTATCTACTTCTGGTTTGATTTCCATTCCTGCTTGACGTCGATATGCTTCTGCTAAATTAAGCAGAGACTTCATCTTAGATTTATTCTCCTCATGTTTCAAAACTTTCACTACATTTGTATCTTGTGAGGTCAGTAGATATGTGTAGAGTCCCATGATTGCAGATCTATACATGTAATCAATTTCAAGGAGGCCCATCCGTTCTTTGGAGTGGGGAATATATAATCTTGGTATACACTGTTTTTTATAAATCACTTGGAAAGCATGAAGCACCCTTCTTGTTTTAATATCCAGTCTATCCAACATTTTTTGGGGTCTGTCAATCACCCCAAAACTATAAATTAGGACAGTAAGAGCAAATTAATTTATAGCTTGGATCTTGTTCCTAGATGTCAATGCTGTTTTCGGGATTAATTTAAGTCTTCTAAATTACTCCTTGCTGAGTTTTATTTCCATTTGTTCATGTTTTATTGCTGATCCTTCATCATTTCCCAAGTATTTATACACCCCCTCTTGCTCAAGTTCTTTCATACACACATTCTTGTCCCAAACTGATGCTTTCCTGGTGCTGCAGTTTTCCTTTTTTAAAGGTTGCTTTTGCACATTTATCAAGACCAAATAACATTCCAATATCATCTGAAAAAGTTTTGACAACCTGCAGCTGTGCTTTCAGTTCCTCGTCTGATGAGCTATACAGTTTTAAATCATCAACAAAGAGAAGATGAGAAGTTGTTAGACTTTGTTGTTTTCTAGGAGCCAAATTGTAGCCATGGCCTAAGCTGTTAAGTAAACAGCTTAATGGATTAATGGGAAGGCAGAATAGCAACGGTGACAAAGAGTCACCCTGGAATATCCCCCTTTTGAATTTTTATCCCTGGGATGATAATCTGTCCTTTATCATGGCTTAATTGCTAAGTGGTCTGCCACTGTTTAATGGTTACCATAATGAAGTCAATCAGTGTAGGGTGTATCTTATACATTTTTAAGCACTCTTTTATCCATGAATGTGGGATACTATCAAATGCTTTTTTGTAATCAATGTATGCCATAATTAGATTTGTCCCCTTCTTACAGTTCTCCACTATGACTTTATTTAACAACAAATGATCCTTTGTTCCATATGACTTTCTTTTATTGCCCTTTTGTTCTACTGCCATAATTGAGTTTTCTTCTAAATGACTATAAACTCTGTTGGCGTCAATTCCCATGCATAGTTTATACGTCGTTGGAAGACAAGTTATTGGTCTATAATTTTTAGGATAGCTTGCAGGTTCACTCTTAAGTAAGAGCATTGTTTTTCCTGTTGAAACCAGTGTGGCATGTGTTCGGGGTGCGCATATAAATAGTTCTTACTCATGGGTAAATCCTCGTGCAAAGAAATTAATACTTTAAGCCAAAAGTTAGGTACTGCATCTGGGCCTGGGGATTTCCAGTTAGAGGCTTTTCTCAACTTTGTTTCAATCTCTCTGGCTATTTAATCCAATTTCATATCCTGCACCTTTAAACTTCTTATTCTTTCTTTTACTTCTTCTGTCCATTTAGCACCTTTGTTATGTTACACAGGATCTTCATTAATACTTCTCCAAAATGTATATACTTCCTCTTTTTTTGGTGGTCTTTCAGTTCCTTTTACCTTATTTCCCAGTTCTCTATAAAACTTTTTTGGGTCATCAATAAATTGTTTATTTTGTGCTTTTCCCTTATGTTTATCTTCGTATCTTCTAAGCCTTTCCACCTGTTTTGAAATATTTTGTTTGTTATCTCCAGTAGTGCATAATAGATCCTGGTCTGTTCTAATACTGTGCATTGCTTTTATCACATCTTTCTTAGTATTTTTTTATCTACTCCCTCTTCTATAATATTCTAACAATGACACTTCTTGTCTTAGCTGCTTTATATTTTTCTCTATTTGATATTTCCATGATGGTATTCACTTTCACCCCCTCTTTTCCCCTCGCTACCCTGTGTACCTGTGTTAGAACTTTATAGGTTATTAATTTAGCAGCACAGTAATATATCCTGTTTACTTCTGTAACATCGCATGGATCTCTATACACAGTCCTAGTTACTATGTTCATTTGTTTTATCAGACTTCTAGCTTTTTGGGTTTTATTGACCTTCTGCAGTCTACTTCTCTCATTGATCTTAATATATTTATCCATGTCCATTAAATCAAGCAACTCTTCTCTTGGCTCATTTTCTTCCAAACTGAGGGCACATCCCTTGTTTTCTGTTTCCTGCGGGCATTCTATAGAAAGTTCTATAGCATCTTCCTGTGGCACATTGCCTTCAATTACATCCTGTGTCATCTGTTGCTCTGTCATATGGGAACTCACTGTCCCATCACACAACATTGACTGTATCAGAGTTTCCTGCTCCTTTCTTTGTTGTCTAGCTTCAAGTGAACGTTTATACTAGTTTCCTGTGGAAGGCTCCAAAATATCTTGATATGGCACCTGACCAATTGCTTCCTGTTCCACTGGTTTCCCCTTAATTTGGATATCCATTGCTCTGTCCTGTTATGGTGCTTTCTATATTCGATTTCCTACACTGAGTCCTTCTCTTTGCAGCTGTTCCATAACCTCAATTTCTATTTCTTTGACGTCTCCGTTACTAATCTCTTTTTCTACTTTCCTCTTAGTCTTCTTATTTTTTGCATTTTCCATATCTGGATTCCTTCCAATATATTTTTCTACAAATATCTTTGGTGCTGCGCTTTTTGTACTGGTTAGTTTTGCTTTCTCCTTTCCATAAACATAGGCTCTGCCTGTGAGGGCGGCCCCATGGCTCACCATTAGTAGTTGACTGTGAGGAGATAGCACTCTGTACCATGCACAGGCCACTATCATTAGAACCAATGCTGTGTTGACATTATAAATGTCTGTTTCTGTTACAATCGACCAGATGAGTGTTGCACCTGTGTAGGCAGAGAAACACCCAGATATACAACTGCAGATATATGGCAGTCCCACAGTCCAATTCTACAACTGCATTTCAGATAACATATTATACACAGAATGAATATATGTGCTCCTTGTGCCATATGTTATAGTTCTTCCATCATGGATATGCCTGTGTGAGAGATATGGTAATGTTTACCATTAGCAAGCTCATGTCATTGGTGTACCACCAGACATTCCATCCATCCATCCATCCATCTAAATAATCCACAAACCCTTTTTCCCATTTTTGCACATGGGATTGGGGTGTCACTTCAACAGTGACAATCATCTAGAGCCAAGGTTTACACTAACGGTTAGCTAATAACTTATGTTTATACCAATTTGGTGTGTTTCCATCAGAGACATGCACTGGTTATGCAATGTTGTCACCAGTGCAGCAACCACATCCTCTACCAGATGTTAGTGTCCTCTTACAGGTCCCCATATAGATACATAAAAGTCTCTTCAGTGTCAGTGAAGGTGGTCTGTGATGGTGGACCCCCAACTATGCACATTATTACCGATGCAGTAGCTTGGGATTTTGTACAAGCCTGAAGTATCATGTCTCTGACCTTGAGGCAGACCTGTTGCACAGATCTGTTGTAACCAAAACAGCATTCACATCTGTCACAAGATCTTGCCACACATGCTCATGGAAGGCTCTGTTAGCCTTGATTGTGTTGAGATGCATCTGCCATGCCCACACAGAGCTTACAGTGACACATCTGTCTTTGCCAGAGTGAACTTCTACAGCTACCATCACTGTTTTGCTGACACTGTGGAACCTATACAAGTGAGCATACACCTGTGATCAGTGCCTGGGCACAAATATTTCACACTTTGACTCCAATAGTCTACCACCCATGATACAGCTGCATCAAAGTCTACATCCATGATGCAGCTGTGGCTGCAACAAGAGAAATGTGTCCTATACAGTGCTTATGTAGTCCTTGTCTCCACAGCCATCCAGTTAGGACAACTTGGAGATGGATTGCAATATTAATGGCAAATTAAGCATTGCAGTGGTGACCACACTATTAATAGGATCATAGCACAGCAATTATGCTAAAAAAGTAATTTTGCTGAGAATTTTCAGAACCACACACATAGTGCACCATGAAATCAGCTCTATGTTGTGCTGGAGGGCCTGTGCCTGCCTGTGTGTGTATATATGGTAATCCAGTGCACTAGTTGCCTACACCCAGGCAACTCCATTGCAACCATGGCTTTTGCAACCTAGCAACTGACCTATACAATGGTATGTATATATATTGGCAGAGACATACTGCCATGTGTGTTGGGCACAAATCTGCCACCCCCCCCAGGTCTGTTGTGGTTTCACTACTGTATATTGGCATTGGGTTGTCTTGTGTTTTCATGCTATGCATTAATACACTATATGTGGTTTTTGTAACATGGATTAACATGATTCATAGGTTCATAGTAGGTCCTAGGCTATTGGCCCAAGGGCCTATGTAAGCCTGACCAGCAAGGTTCCATAGTTTATGCCACCCAAGAAAGTTATGTTCCTGTTCCACTGTCCAGCAGAGGCACAGAAGTGATCCCCGGGGTGTATTTCCTATTTCCCATCCACTCATCAAAATTTTTCTTGAAGAGTGCTAATGAAGAACTTTGCTTGACATAGATGGGTAGCTTGTTCCAGAGTATAAGAAGTCTCTGGGACAGGAATCTATCCCTCCAGCATCTCCTGTTTATTGTGGTGACAAGGTTTAGGTCCCTAGAGCGTGTAGCTTGGAGGGATTGGGATTTCTTTAGGTGAGGCATGTCCAATAGCTCTGGGTTTGACATAGCTTTATATGTTAGGCAGAGATCACCTCGGAGTAGGCAATATGCTACAGAGTAAAGCTGGAGTTTTTCAGCTATTATTTCCCTTCTGCTATCCACATGACAAGTATCTATGGCTTCTGGAAGTTCTGAATTAGGAAGGACTCCTGTGAGGGTTCATAAGGGAGGCAAAGATCTTTCTTTACCTGCTGTGTATGCACCTCCAAGAGCACATGCTGGGGCTCACATGAGGACCCCGAGTACATGGTAAATGCTTGGTACTTGTTCATCTGTGTGACAAGTGATGCCATGGTTATCATCCAATCTGTTGAGAATTGCTTTCTTTCTTTCTTCTGAGGGCTTGTAGTATAAAGGAGTAGTAACTTACTGACAGCTGTTTTTATGCTCCTGTTCTCTTTATCAGTGTCATCTTCTTAATTTGTTTTTATTCATTTACATTATTTTTTCTGAAGTGTAGGCTGTGCTGGTGCATGTGGTGTGGTAGGGTCCATTGCACTCCATCCCTGCCTTTCCACCATCCACTGGGTCCCCAGCTGTCTCCAGGCCATCCTTTTTGCAGGGTCTAAAAGGTCATCTTGCAAAAGACAACCTAGAGGGCTCACTAGTGGACTGTAATGCTGTTTCTCCAGTGGGGGTGTGGGCTCTTCATTGGGAATCAGCACCAGGGCACCTCTTGGGTCACCGAATGGAAAGTGGACAGATTGATGATGACTGTTGTGGACTAGCAGCTTGGCACCAGGACTTGTTCCGTTAAGATCATCCTCATGCAACTTGCAGAGTCACACACCTGCATGGCCTCAACTACTGGGTTACTAGTTGTGAGGATCAGCCATAAAGGCAGTCATGGAGGGGCAGGAATGACAAGGCTTAAAAAAGCTCTAGGCATGACTGACTAGGACTGACTTCTGGTGAGTTTACCACTGTACAATTTGACAGGTGGTCCTTACCTCACCCTATTCAACATCATGGAAAAACCCATGCTTGTGAGTCACCTCACCAGGTTTGTTTTCTAATCCTCTCCACCACTACCGTTTGCCCTCCCTCTGTGTCTGCACATCTCTCTTGTGGCTCACCTTTTATATCAGCACATCTCCTGTCAGGCTTTGTCTGTGTTTGCATGATTGCTTGTACTGCCTTCTCTATGCCCTTTTTCCTACCCATATCACCCCCCCTGTTTTTTTCCCACTCAGTTCTTCTTCTCAAAATATAAAAAGGCACCTGCTCCTCAAAAAAAATCCTCTTTGCATACTGATGACACTTTTCCTACTCACTGACCTTCTCTGTATTCCTCTGCTTGCTCATTTTTCTTGCTGGCTGTTTTACCCCATTTCCTCTCATATATTGTACAAGCATATATGGAATTTACTTGCTGTGTGGACCTTGAATGGGTTCTCAGCTCTGTCCATGTGCTATAGCACTTTGATGCACAGGTGGATGGTGTCACTATTAGACAACCTGTCAGCTACTCAGCCCAGGTCACACGATCTGCCATAGTCTGGTCTTTTTCTCTTCCTGATGTCAGCCTGGTTTTGGAGTGAATACCTTACTTATGCAGCACTACCTCTGGCAGAATTATGCTAAGTTGTTGCTTCTACAAATCTCATCCCTGTTGGATCACATCATGCAACGGTGACCTTGCTATATTTTGCAGTATGGCTGTGTTATGCTTTTTTGTAAATCTTAGCCACGAATTTGTTAAAGGCTGGTTGCATCCTTGCATTGTATTTAGTTCCTATTTAGTTGTAAAAAGTAAAAAGTAAAAAAAAAGAGACAGAGAGAGAAAAGGTGTGTGTGTCACTATCAATAGTATCTGAACATTACAATTTAAATGAACATGGCATTGTACTGCCAAATTTCTTTTGTTTTATATCTATCCATCTGTCTGTCTAGACTCATGACAGTATTCAGTGGTAATTATGTTGTGTTTCATGTTCTTTGTTCTGCAAATATCTTGAATAAAACATGTATGTTAAAAATAAAGTTTCATGCAGATCAATACATAATATCAAACTGATAAACTACACCAAGACCATATGAATATGATAAACTACACCAAAACTACACCAAGAACAGAACCCTTAATATATTCTGGAGATGCCGGATAGGGCATCTGGATAGGGCATGAAGACTAAATTCATCATGTTAACTAACCTAGCAGCCTGGAATCAATAACCAGGCAGACGGATACTGACAAGCTGCTATTTATCAGTATCTAGGTAGCTGGATACTGATAAACAGCAACTTAACCACAACCCCAAAAGCATCCCTACCCAAGACCAGTAAGGGATGGAAAGTTTAGAGGCACACTAGTGGAAAGTCCCAACTAGAAAAGACCTAGTGTTCAATGGCAGCTTGCCAGTTTGCACTGTCATACATCCTAGATGTGGTTAACTAGGAGTCCCATACATAGATTTCTATAAGAAAGATTCCATGGCAATTGACCCAGAGAAACTGCAAGTTATTTACAATTTCCATGTAGATGAAAAAATTAAATTACATAAGCACTATTCTGAGCTCTGTAGACTCCCCACCCCCCAACCCACACACACAGCCTACCAAAGAAAAGAAATTCATGAGGAAAATAGTGGGCAGGAGTGCAGCTTCTCAAAAAGCAGGGGTACATTATTTCCTATTCAGACGCCCCCCCCCCACACACACACATTTTAACTAATCTATTTGACTATTTAATCCCCCAGTGATCAAGTGAATTTAATTAGTTAATGACTTACAAAGCATTAAATGAGTGGCATGTCCCAGTGGCTGCATGAATCTCTGGAGACATAGATCAGACTGTAAGGTGGATCACCTAAGCCTCATACAGGTCGAGGCAGCACACTGGAGGTGCACTGAAGGAGAGAACTTGTACAAGGCCTTGGTACTGGTTTCATCTTATGTCTCTGTACTAGGCAACATGGGGAAAACTTAAACATTTTAATCAAGTTCTTTCATAAACACACAGGTTGTGATCTCTGCTATGGTGGTTATAATATGGGTCACTACGTGGAAAGAACTATTTTCCCCCAATGTCTGCTGTGAATTACGCTTTTGGAAACTTTTTTCTTTTGCTTTTATTTTAAGCAGAGTTCTCCATTCCCTACCTTCAGAAACTGGGACGGGTCCAAAAATATTTGCAGACAAATGCCTAAAATTAAATATACGTTTCGAACATCAGTACTGTGCATTTCAAAATATGAAATAATTGTGAAATTAACGTTTAGCGGTTGCATACATTTTCGGGCCAGACAAAAGTCACAGCTTGAATGTCTAACGTTATTTTCTGTACTGGATTTTTTTGAGCTTTTCTTCCTGGGCCTCCGCTGCAAATGAGCTCCTACCCGATCAGGATTTCCCGGTAATCAAATGTCAATCAATCAATCAATAAATAAATAAATAAATATTTGCTGTACCATAAAAAGGTAAACAGAGACAGTCTTACAGAAGTATAGGGTAGTACTGGTTACAACTAAGTAAGAGAAATGAATAATAATATCTCAGTTAAGCTTGCACCAATGTATCTGTATACTCGGGAGCTGGAAGTACAGCTTAGTCCATTCCACCACAAAAAAGTACAAACCTGTTGGTGCCATTTATAATAATAATAATAATAATAATAATAATAATAATAATAATAATAATTACTAATTTATAATAAAGAAAGAAAGAAAGAAAAAATAATTCGGACTTGCAGTCACTTTTAAAATAAGAAAACAAGATTTATTTTGTAACTAAAACTAAACCAATATATAAAACACCTGACAGTGACAGATGTTACTTTTTCCGTTTTGATTCATTTCGGATATTCTAATTTTATTCATTTTACTGTACAGTTTTAAAGTCACTAAGGGCAATGGCAATATTCATCAGTCTTTTGAGTTCAGCTCAGGGAGGTGATGCCCGAATGTCCATTTATGTCCTTAGCTGTGATTAGATACAAACCTCGCCACGGGACTATTATGTTCATGAGTCTTTGTAACAGTGTTTTATTACGAGCTGTCATGACCATTTGCAGTTCTGGCAGCCCCACCGAGAGACATTAGCTCGGTCATTTCACTTTTTACCCTTTCTTCTTACGATTCCACTGAAATCTCACTAAACCTCCTTTTCCAAAAGGAGTGCAATGCGGGTGGAAGTCTGAATACAATAAAACCTGAGAATTTCTGTCATTCTCTGCATATGGTCCCAAGTGCTTTAATCCCAATTAGGGGCGGCTGACACATGGTCCTATTCATCCCCATCAGCTCTTGAATACATTTGCCTAGAAATGAACTTCACAGAGCCCTTTCTTAATGTGCCCAGTAGCAAGGAAAATCGAATTGAGAGAATAACTCATTCTAAGGCGATCGAGTGAGAAAAGGTATGAATTTATAAGGTACACCGAAACATTTCAATTGAACCACAAGCTTATTGCCTTTTCTTTGCATCATGTCAACCGAAAGAACTAATGAAAAGTTGGAAAATATAGATAAAAATTCAGATTTTGGAGTTTTTTTTAGCAGTTTTGTTAACGCTACTGTTTTGTATTTGTTTACTGCAATCTGCAGTTTTGCACTTGAATGTGTACACTTTATCCATCTCTAGGACTAAGTGTTTGCAGTAATTGAGGTGGCCCTTTAATTAGTTACCCTGTCAGCTGGTGGACTCCCACGCAGGCTTCATTATACTTCTCAATATATCCCACTTCAGCTTTCTGTGTGCATGCATACTGGGTCTTTTCCGGAAATGCAATCAAAATTAGTTGCCGCACTCTATATTTTAAATATAGCGCTTTCGAGCTGTAAACAGCCATGTTCACATTTCATCTCTAGTTACAGCACCTCAGGGGGTGCTACTTCGGGTTCTTGCACAGAACATGAGAAACATAGTGACTGACCAACTGACAATATTAAGTATGCACCTGTCAGAAAATATTCTCTGTGCACCTCGCATTTATGTTTTAATAAAGTCCTAGTCTCAGCTTTGACTGAATGTTTAAACATCGGACTGCCATCAACCTATTTGTCCTGTTACATACATCTTAACTGCCCCTGATTTTCAGGGACGCCACTGATTTTGACTCAAATTTTAACCCTCTCCCTTTTAATCACTCCTAAAACTGTTGACTTTTGGGGAAAAGGTGGTGAATTACATCTAATAAAAACAATAATTAGAATTAAACACTTCTGTACTTCAGAAAATGTATGTTAATTCAAAGTCTTTTATTCTGTCCTTGTCTCAAATTAATAGTACTAATACTTTAAAAGTGACCCTGACTATCCCTGATTACTTCTTGATTTTATAACTGATTCTGTTGAGATTCGTCCCTAATTGGTTGAGAGCCAAGGTCCTGAATCTAAAGTAAAACTAGAAGCTATGCAATGAGACTATGCACACTGCAAGTAGGCCTATTTCATTTAAGAAAAAAAAATGTTTGCATTGCTAGAAGTTTAGCTGACACTTTTCACGTAAAACTAATACAACAAAAAGGGGAGCTTCACAAATTAGTAATAGTAATACGATCAAATTAACTAGGCTGAACCTGCTCATTTGAATCTTGAGAGCATTTGTTTGCTGAAAAGTATGTGACGAGGTTTTATTAGTCCAGTGGTGTGTCTTCCAAACTTAATGAAGTTGGCCTTGTAAGCAGGCATTCATGCTGGTCTCAGTGTAATGTTGAACCTTCTCAGTACCGAGAGGTTTGGTGGCTCGAATGGAATTCCCTGGTGGGACATTGCTCACTGCAACTGAACCTTTTTGGATGGCTCTTGTTCCTTAACATTCATGCTTCATTATTGGGCAACCTGTTAAATCAAAACGAAACGCTGTGCCAAACTGTTACTTTGCGGCACTGGCAGTTCAACAACAGACTGAATCTTTTCCCCTTGTAAAATATATCAAAATGAACGTGTGTGTGTGTGTGTGTGTGTGTGTGTGTGTGTGTGTGTGTGTGTGTGTGTGTGTGTGCGCAGAAGCCTATACCCCGGACTCCGGCTTTCTTTTCGGAAGAAGAGCAGCAGAAGTCCATAAAAACTGAGTACTGGAATGTTTTGATTGAGTCTACAACAGTGTTTATGAATAAAGCTGCAACCATGTAATTAATGTGTCTTTTTAATAAGGGACAATACGGTCGTTCAAGCTATTTAATTTCATTTAATTTTCCATCCCATTTACTCCAAACACTGCTTTTACTTTTAACACCCAGTCTTTCATGATGCATCTTGCTCCAGTGGGCACATTAGATTGGTTTCACCCTTGCTTTTAAGGAAAGGAGGAATAAAAGAAAATGTGTTTCTTTCCTCCTTTGTCGCCAATTTATTTCACTTGGGGAACTTCAACTTTGAGCCACAGGACAGAATAAAAATTGGGATAGCTGGTGTGAATGGTTCCAGAGCAGGGCTTTTCTTTTCTGAGTGGATGGGAACCAGTCACAATTGGCTACATTAATAAATAACTTTCCTCACAGTCAGCCTTTACATAGTCCTATTGATAAAATTGTTCGCGTGTCGTTCACGCTTTTTGACTCATTAGGGACGGAATGAAGAGGTTCCCTAAATGGAGCTGTAGAGTATATTAAATGTAAAGCCCTCCACCTCCCTTCATCCCCCCCTTGCAGTTTTTAACCGAGTGTCATCATAAAGTCCACAGGCCAGAGGTTAGAGTGACATGTCCGTGGTTTAAATTTATTGACCTCCACCTCTTATGTGTCTTTTTTCTTGTTCTGATTTATATATTGCTATGGACTGAGATGAATAAATACGTTGTCTTCAACTTTCATTCCTAAATATTTTTTTTTTCAGAAATTTGTATTTATAAATATGATTTCATTTGATCGTGTTGAACTAGCATTTACGTTACTGTGCATTCGAATTTTGTACGAGGGCCATTAAAACTGGGAGGGGGGGGGGGGCAAGTGTGAAAAAAAATCCCGAATGCACATTCCGATTTCAGTATGACAACCGTATGTACATTTTAGTTTTACTGGTATTAAGCACTGAAATTATTTACAACATCATATTGGGGCTCATAATAATTTTAGGTCCTTATCTGATGTAAGGCTTTGTGGGGTGTGTGTGTGTGTGTGTGTTCGCGCGCGCGCGCGCGAGAGAGAGAGCGACAGAGAGATTTTTTTCTCGGCAAAGATGTTTAAGCTTTTATTACTCTCTAGGTGCAAGAATGTAACCCTGGAATTCCATTCCCTCCACCCCGCTTTAGATAGATAGATAAAAAGAGTAGTAAATAAACTGATAAATCTATATATATAAATATGAGTTCTGTAGTTAGATGTTATCTCTGTCTTGGTATCCATCAAAATGTAAAAAAAAAAAAAATAAATATATATATATATATATATATGCACATAGACATAGAAGATGCATTATGCGTCTATAAATATGTATGTATTATACATACATACATATATACACACATAGATAAATACACAAAAGCAGGAACAAAAACATATTTCAAATTTTGCTCCAGAACGCTCCATAAACTCTAGCATTATCTTCAGCCGGTGCTTTTTGGAGCTTCGAAAGCAAGGATTTCTGTTGCGAAACCAATATCGAACCAAATTGTGTGTTGATCTATGTTGTAGACATTATTTTTGACTTGCTACAGATATAGGCTGCACATATACACAAACACTCAGCTTCAACCTCCTGGCTAAAGGATCAGGGACAGAGTTTAAGTATTGTTATATGCTTAGAAAGTTGCTGGAATGACAGGTTTTGTATTAGCGTGCATTTTCTTGTGTTTTTTTAAGGATGAAGCTCAAATGTCTGCCATTATTTAGTGACTACTGTCTTCAAGCATTTACCAGAAAACCAAGTTCTACGAGGAACATGACAAACTATGAGGCAAAATCAGGGACATTCTGCGAAATCGGGGACAGTGCACTGCAGTGATGTTTTCTTGGTATTTCGAGTGTCTGAGAGATGCTCAAAAATGTACTCATCTGAGTATAGAGTATGCCTAGCCACATGCATTTATTAGTTCCATAAGTTCTGTTGCCAGGTATACTCTCGCAACTCAGATTAGTAGTACTGTAGATTTGTATTATACTTAATCAAATGTATGCCTTGGCTCTGCTGTGGATTATATCTGTAAGGAGACTGTATTGTTCGGTTATGGCAGTGATTTGCAACCTTGTTGTTTGAAAGTGTCAGTAAAATTATAATTGACAAAAAATGGCTATGCAGAACTGACTTTATGTTTTTAGGATATGAAAATACTGCTGTTTCGTTGGCGTTTTCATGAGGTTTGCATTAAATGTTGATATACCTCTCAACCACACCGTGCAAGAATTTTGGGCAAAGCCAAAAAGTATAGGTCGATAAACGTCCAAAATCGGGGACAAATTTTAAATATTGCTCTTATACATTTAGAAAGTTAATAGAATAACCGATTTTGTACTGGCACGCATTTTCGGAAAGATGTGAAATCTGTAACTCAAATATCTGTCATTATCATTAGCGGACCGGAGTTCCGCTGTGGCGATCCCTAATCGGGAAAAACCGCAAGACAAATAACAACAATTTAATAACTTTAGTTCTCAATGATTTACCATAAAGCAACACGTTTTATTAGAAACAGACCAAAATATGAACAAAAAATCTGAGCATTTTGCTAAATTCTAGTCGGATATTTCGATTTTTAGAATACTTTCATGTTGCACTATAAAGTATTACCACCCTGGCTATATTCTTATTTTATTATGAATGCCAGTAGGAATTATGAAGGCAGACAACATCATCGGCATCCTAAAATTAGAAGTGCTCATGCATATCCCCCAATTTCTAAGTGTAATAAATCTGGAGAAAGCCTGCAATAATTGAGGACAAAGGTCCCCAAACAGGGACAGTTTTTTAAAAATATTATTCTATAAACTTAGAACGTTGCTATAATGGAAGAGTTTGTGTTAGCATGCATTTTCTGAAGTATATGAAGTCTGAAACTCTAAGGCATGGCATTATTTAATGACTTTAATACTGAGCGATATGCTAGAAAAAAACACTCCTTTTATGAGGAACAGACCAAAAATATGAAGCAAAAATCTGGGCATTTTGCGGAAATCTGGACAGCTGAGGGGTATGATTTGTGTGTGTGTGTTTGTATGTATATATATATATATATATATATATGTGTGTGTGTGTGTGTGTGTGTGTGTGTGTGTGTGTGTGTGTGTGTATATATATATATATATATATATATATATATATATATATCAGTTCTTCGAGAAATTAGTTAGTTTTTCTTCCTCTTCTTTTTGTCAAAACATTCAACATTGTATTAAATAAACGCTGAGAAGTGGATTACATAATCATTTCAAGTTAAAACATTTCACAAACAGCTTATTTTCGCAGTGTTAATCAAACAAAAATGTTTAGCATTCTTTTTACCACTTGAAATGTTTCTGTTTTCCATATCCCTTGTAACAGTGCGTGCGTGTGTGGTGAAAAGGTTACCTTGAAAATCTGAATTGCCTTAAAGAATTCCATGGGTCCTAAAGCATACTATAATTATCAGTCTTCTCAATTAGTTTTATTTCTATTGCATTTTTTTCCCAAAACTATGTAACTGTGTTTTGTTTTCTGTAGTATCTTTATTATGTCACGTGAGTTTTTGTTTTCTAAAAACTAGTACCTGTTCAGCCCTTTCACACTGTGAATATGAACCACCTCAAGGCTTAGCAGACACGGTGCAGACCCTGCAGAATTCTAAGAAATAATAGCATAGATGTGCAGCCAGTGGGTTTTGCAGTTGCGCTTAGTAGGAGACTGACCTTATGGTACTGTTGTTTTTCTTAAATACAGCACTGAAGTTAATAAAAGCTAAATTTGGATAAGAACATATAAGCCTGTACTGAAATACTGGTAACACTTTGGTATTTAGACCTTAGTTCCCTAATTCCTAAAGTTCCTAAAGGGCATTTTTAACCAGATTCAACGTCTTCGCATTTTTCTCTCCGTGTGTATAGAAACTGTACTAAGGAAACTGACCTTATTTGGTGAATCTGTACTGAATATTAATTGATATAAATGTAAATTTTGTGAATTCAGTATTGCGAAACCATCCCCCTTTATTCCTCAAAAGAGATGTTGTTTTCTGGTACTTTCCCATCAAGTACCTGCCCAGTTTCTGTATGGCACACGCCAGGAATCAACAGAAGTTAACACGTCCTCCAAACATTCCTGATCTCTTTGTTTAACTCTCCTTTACAATAAACCAAGAGAAGAGAAATAAAATCTTTGAAGTATATTAAACCTGAAAAGACTCAGCCAAGTAGACGTAAAGTAGTCACTTATTTTCAAAAACTGGTTTGTCTTTGAACAATGAATGGAGGTAAAATTTATGGATAAATTATACAGTGGATTTGTCATTTAAAATATCGTAACTGTCTAGAGGACAATACCACATGCTGAGGATTAATGGTTGCTCCAGACCTTTCATTCACTACCGTCTTTTCTTTGCCCTTGACAAATTGGATTTTTAGGAATGGGAAGGTCGCTTGGCCCATTGTTTACTGGACATTTAGAGCAGTTGATTATGCAGTAAGGTTAGGGAAAGTCTCCATGTGACCCTCTTGGAAGGGACTGTGCAGCTGCTGAAAAAGCTCAACTCTCTCACCAAACTCTGCGCCCTGGAGCCTGTAGCGTGCCAAGGGGGTACCCCTCCTGTTCCCATTGAAAAGTCGGTGCGCACACGTAGTCGCGTCACTTCACAGGCGGAGATTAGCCTGGGCTGTGCTCATCCTTCTCCCTCTGTCTCTGTTACCTTAACCTTGCTGAGAAGTATTTTAGTTACTCACTGCCTGCACCTAGAGGCAGCATGCAAACATCCAGGGCTTCGACCACCGCAGTGTGTGCAGACAGCACCATCCCTAGTGGGATGCGTCTTGGTCCCATCCCGGGCATCTTCAAACTGGGCAAATACATGGCAGACCGTAAGGAGTCAGGGATCAAGAAAAAGGTATTACAGTGTGACTTGTAAACTGGAGCTCCACAGGCGCACTTGACCTCTGACTGGGATCACTCTTTTACTTGAATGAATTGCTATTATGGTTTCACTTTCTTTGATTTTTGGATGTTGTTCCACCTATGTATTTATCATCAGCATTAAGTGTTATACTTTTGTCAGTCGTTTCTGACAGTTATTGGTTAATTCCTATTTGTAGCAATGGTTCATGCAGCACTTCAAACACTATCGCTAATGAATGCATAAGTACAGGTTAGTTATTCATAGTTCAGCTTAAAATGGCACACATACCTATGAATATCCTTAACTGCTACCATATCTTATAGACTATAAGTTATAGTAGTCGATTTATGTATAGTTTAATAAAATCACATATTGGCATACGGATACAATATGGTGGGAAATTACCAGTATTTCACATATGTGTTAAAAATGAAGCTTGTTATATATTTTAATCAAGGACCGCATTTTGTTTTTTTTCAGTAGGCAGGAACATATTAATCTTGCTAAAGTCACTGATGCCGTTGCGTGTGCGCGAGTGTGTATTTTCTATCTATCTATCTATCTATCTATCTATCTATCTATCTATCTATCTGTCTATCTGTCTGTCTATCTATCTGTTATATACGCACATGGATAAGTAGTGGATAAACAGATAACACATCTAAATATTTGCATTTGTTAGCATTAAAAGCACCATCAACGAAAATTAAGTATTCACTTCAAAAGATGAGGCAAACAGCATTCCAAGTTGTGGTGCCAGTGTTTTTTTTTTTTTTTTAACAGAACATGCCATTATTTTAGTTGTAATCCCAGTTTTGCGTTTTAGGTTCGAATGGTGAGAGGAGACTTGGTTGATGAAGCTGGCTGCCCAGCTGTAGAATGGATAGGGTTAATCCGTGCTGCAAGAAATAACCAAGAACAAAATCTAGAGGCCGTTGCGGATCTACCAGGGGGACAGGTACAAATAGTTATGTAGTGAGAGCAGTTAATTTCCTTACAGGTTTAGTAGGGTACAGCGAATTTATGATGTACTTTTGTGCTGTTTCTTTTTCCTGCCAGATATTCTACAGAGCTCTGAGAGATGTTCCACCCGGGGAAGAGCTGACAGTTTGGTATTCTAACTCTTTAGCACAGTGGTTTGATATTCCCACTACAGCTACCCCAACGCACGACGAAAAAGGTAATCGTGTTAGCTTGTTTGGCACCATCAACACTTTTACACCTGCTTTCTCCTGTAAAGTCTGTAAAGGTATTACGATAGAAAGTGATTTTATACAGTGCAAACGGACCTTTTGTAAACTGACGTGAGTTTACAAATATATTTTACTTATTTATACAACTGAATATTTCAGTAATATTTACTGTTGAACAACTAATGCTTCACACAAAATACCAATTGAGGGAAACGAGCAACATCTTTTTGTCCAAAATGGAAGTAACTATTAATGCATCAGATCGGTTATTGTTTAATATCAGTGTTATTAGGAATTATTCTTATTTTAAAAAGTTCATAACTTGAGTACAAACATACTCTTCTGCATTGTGAATGACTTGCACACCATAAAAAGAGGAATACAGTCTTTCCTACAGAACAAGTATCTGATATAAATTATGCCTGCGATTAATACTCCTTAAATGTAAATGCTTCTACACTGGCAACAACTTCAGGACAGACTTGTATGGCATCCGTTCAAACAGCTTTTAGTGCAGTTGTGTAGTGCACACAAAGTTTTCACTCCAGTTAAATGATCGATTCTTGTACGGTCATTTCATCATATGGTGATTTCTCAGTGGGCTTTCCTGCTAAATATTATATATTTGTATATGTCCCTACGCAGTCGTTTCAGATTATTATTGTGAATCCTTTCTTACCTTAGCAAATATTCAGATCTCAGAGCATGTGAGAGCTCAGCTTTGCCATAAATGTGAAGCAATGACTTTAGCAGTTACCCCTGTCAGGGTGCTGGCTAAACGGTTCCTTCTCTTGGTGTCTACCAGGGGGTGCGGTGTTTTGAGTGGTCAGTTATATGTTGCTTTTATCTATTTGGTTACTTTTCTGTGTATATAACATAGACTGGTGAACACACAGCACTCTTCTGAACTTGTGCCATTTATAACAATATTTTCTATCCTCAAATACAACTGCGCAGATACATTATCTTTGGTTGCTTCACACCCTACCGTATGGATATGGTAGAGGTGCTTTATTTTTCTTTCATTAATATAGTATAATATAATATAATATAATATAATATAATATAATATAATATAATATAATATAATATCGCGGAGCAGCACATAGCATTATCTTAATATTATAACATAGTGGCCAGACACTGCTACACTCACACACCTGCAGTTTTGCATTTTTAAGTATTTTGTTTAAAACTTACATTTGATATGACTGAAAAATATGTGTGAGCTAAAATATTACGGGGGATGTTTTAAAAAGTAGTTTGATATTTTAGCTCTGATTTAATTTAAGTTTACAACGGATTCTTAATTGTTCATCCACATCCCCCTTTGTTTTAAACCAGATAGCTAAAAGTTACCTGTGGCATTGACAACTTCTTTATAAACGCAGCTGAAAATGTATTCACTAAAATTATATATATATATATATATATATATATATATATATATATATATATATATATATATATATACATACATATATATATATATATATATATATATATATATATATATAAGCAACAAGTGCATCATTCGTGGCAGTTTTTCCACCCATGCAAACAGGTGATAACACTTTACTAAATATTTATGCAAGAGCTTGCATCATCCATTTGACAGGACAGCATGAAACTGCATTACGTCATCGTTATCCAGTATATCCGAAAATAGGTTAACTGAAAATATTCAGTATTTATAAAAGTACTCAAAAGAATAATGATATCAGTGCAACATTTTATACCATTAAAGTTAAAGGCAGCTTAATTCGGATGGGAAAATAGCCAAAGCATTAGTGCGGAGTACTAAAAAGGGTCTCTAAATGTAAATCTTAATCTCTAAACCGAGTAAATTGTCCCTAAATGAGAGGTAATAGGATTACCGAAGTGAGTTTAGTGTTCAGACTGACTCCACAATTAGATAAAGGGGTCTAGACACTCCCTAAACTTGAAGAAAGGATAACAACACTGATGCAGTTTTTTTTTCAGCTTAAGAGTATATGAAGACCACCTACTACAAACTATTTTGTAAATGGGCAGGCAGAAGAGTATAATAAGTTAGAAAGAAAAACAAATGAGACTCCACTGATTTTCATTGTCCTCATTAGAAATGCTGTTTTCAAAGCAGTGCATTCTGTAAATCTATATTTTGAGCAATTTTTTAATATATATATATAAAGTTTATCAGACCAAATAGCTTTCGTGAAAACATAACATTCTAAATTTAGCAATCTTGAAGTTAAAATGTCAGTAAACATTAAAGTATATATGTGTTTAAAATAATTTAAACACATTTTAACCTGAGCAACAATTGGTCCGTTGCATCAGTACAAGAAAACAGAAGATGTTACCTTGGTGTTGAGGATTCTCATCCTGGCCTGTACAATATACTTAGGAGTAATAACTTGGGCCAGTTACTCCCAGTTTGCCTTTTCTGATATTATAATATTTACACCGACACGGACAGAAGCTATAGAATAATCGTGAGAGCAGCGTTACAATGAAGTACCCTGGAGGTACGCAAAACAAGTAGAAGTTATAAAAAGTTTTAAAATATAATGTAGAAGCGGTAATATATTTTTAAATGTGGAGAGATACGATGATTACGAAAGTGTATAGGTTTGTAATAACGGAGTGACAAACAGATTTAACATTTTGATCCGTACCAGCGTTAATAAAGAGACGGATAAGATAGCGAGACAGACAGAAAGAAAAAGAAAGAGGGATGGTAAAGCCTAATGCTGCACTGTATACCCCCATAGATAGATGTATAGATAGACAGACAGATAGATAGATATAGAGAGAGAAAGAAAGAAAGCAAGAAAATGTGGATAAATGCCCAAGATCGATATGCATTTTCTGAGCAACAAGAAACATGCAACTCTGACGTTTGGTATTAGTGGCTGAATGTAATCCTTAATAATTTAACTGAAATTCAACAAGTTTACGAAGGACAGGACAAAATATGAAGCTAAATCAGTTACTTTTATGAGCTATGCAGCATACTTTGTCGGAGATAACTCGATTTTTTGTTCTCACGAACTATGACGTATGTAATTTGTTTGGGATAAGTCCAATTAAAGTCAACAGTTCTTAAAATAGTCTTCAATACCTTTTTGTTTTAATATGTAGTACTATTAATTTCAGTCCTCCAGAAAAATAAAAACATTAATACAATATGCAGTTATCTATCGACCGACCATAAGAGTTTTACGAACTAATGCAGACATTCAGCATAAACAAAATGTCTCAACTGTTTTATTTATTGTGTCTTTTTGTAATGCATCATTCACTTCATTGATTTCTTTATTGCACCTTTTCGTAATGCATCGTTAAGGCAATTGTAATTGATTTGCTTTGAAATATAACGTTTCTATTCCCGGTTTTCACACAAGAATGTAAGGTGGAAAAACTCAGTGCTGTCCCTAACAAAAGTGGATTTTGTAGCTGGCCTGGGTCTCATGGCACACACGAAGAGTGCGCATTATGGGTACAAACAGTACAATGTGCAAGATAATAATGTAATTAATCATTGTTAACACACAAACAGATGTGACTTGGGGGAACAGAGCTCCAGGGCTTTGCCGGGGGTGTTGGTGCCTTTGAAAAGAAGCCTTATCCACCGTGGATATTGGCGTGGCGCATAACGAGCAGCTCATGATTACTAGATTGCCTTTATGCACTTTTGCCAACTCCTTGACATACGCTTCCCATTCTCCGGCACCAACAGATGGGCGGAATAAACGTCAGCAACACAACGCCATTTCAGGCAACAGCTGTTATTACTTTCATAAGGAGAAAGCTGAAACGTTATCTCACTCAACTGGTGCTCCGTGCCAGACTTCATGGGCTACGTGTTTGGTGACCCTGGCAAACGCCAGCATTACAGCCGTACCTCTTAACTGGCCCTAGTTCAGACTAAAATTCAGCTCTCTTCTTCCTAAACCCTCCTACAATTGGTGACCTTTGGAGAAAGGGTGGTGAATGAGACTTAAACAATGACAAGAAATCAAGTTATAGACTTCTTTTACGTCAGAAAATGTATTAATTCACACCCTCTTATTCTGTGGCTGTCCCATGTTAACAGCACTAATATTTTAACAGTGTCGCTGATTGTCACCGATTATTTCTGGATTTGTCTCTTATTCTGTCGACATTTGTCCCCGATTCATTGAAAGCTGTGATTACTGCTTTACATGCCAATCCATAATGTATTTCTTTAAATCATCGTATGCCATTTGTTAACTGAATAAGTAGGCTGGTCTATGGACCGATTCAGCACTGTAAGACTGTGTTAAATTTATAACCAACGCATATTAATACCGATACCGAAACGTTTTCAGATCTACGCGGCAACTATCATTTTTAATTCTTTAATTTTTACGGTGATTGGTGCTATAGCAATATCGGTTGCATTTCGTGCTCAGTTCCTGTGTCCGTGTGTGTGTGTATCTCTTTCTTTTTTATTCTGTGTAAAATTGTAGTACTGGTTGCACGGTAGTATAATCTTTTACACAGTGAACTGTTGAAGTTAAAATTTCTTATGTTGTTCCTGCTGATACTATCATACTGCTATTTATGAATATAACTTGAATATAAGTATTACTTTAAAAAGTATATATCCTTGACTCTTATTTATATAGCATATATTTTGCCTGCATTTGCCATCTTGGCCAGGGACTTACTGAAAAGAGTCCCTGGACCACCCATTTTAACAAATGTAAAATGAGTGACCAACAAACCACGTCAATAATCAAATAAACGTAAGCATTGTTAAATAAAACGCATTTACTAGATACGTACATACAAACATACTCGCGTAAATTAACAGGCAAGTCTGAAATACATTTATACTGTCAATAACGTGGGATAATTATACCTTTTCTTCTATTTCATTTTGCCCCCACTTTTTTGCCACATGCAAAATATTTGAATGGTATAATCTTCACCTAATTTATTTCTTCTAAAATTACATGCTTGCATAGAATCAACCCCCTCCAATTAGACATGACCCATTCATTCATTGTAGGCTGGTACTTTCTTTAGTGCTGAGGTGAGAGCTCTCTGGGGTGGGCATCATTCAGACAGCCATGAGGGTGATTTGTGCTCTCAATGGCATCCCAGCAATTAAGAGCATTTCTAATTGCATATCTTCACCCCTGCATGTGGGGATGTGATCTCCATTACTGCAGAGGTTCACAATGGCTTAGTCACATGAGTGCATGCCTCTGTACGCCCAGCTTGAAGACTACCACCCATCGGTCGCCTGGTGAGCCTAGACCCTGCACAGTCTACATATCTGCACACCAGTCCCTCTTCTGAAGGACATACACAGTACACAGCTAGCATTCAGTTTGCATACACTGGGGTCCCCCCCCCCCCCAGTGCTGGGGAGAGAGCTGTCCAGATGGTGTTATCATTCAGGCAGCCAGGATAGTGTTTTGTGCCTTTGCCAGCATTCTGACAACTGAGGTAATTTCTAATGGCATATCCTCACCTACAGGTAGGGGATGTGGAACCTGCATCACAGTGGAGGCACAGTTTTACAAACCCATCTTGAAGGCAGCTGCTCATCATTGGCTTGGTGAGCAAAGCAGCGGCCTCTAGGCCTTCTGCTTACATCACAGCACCTTCTCTGAGAGATTTTTGCAATACACAGCCAACTCTGTCCTGCTTTCTCCTAGGATAGGCATGCCTATCATCCCCTGCCAGCTCCATCAGATGCCCAAATAATTAATCAGTCTTGGGTCAGCTGAGTCATAACTAGGGCTTTATCCTTGCATGCCACCCAAATTGCTTTGGGCTAATTACACTTTTAAGAGTTCCATATGCAGACTATTTGAATTGTATGGCGATTATATAAAATTGTATGCTTGCAGGGAATCATATATTTTGAAAGTAGATAAGGACCATGTGATCTATCAACCACCCCATTATTTATAGAATAAACTGCATGTTTATTTTCTAAAAAAAAAAAAAAAAAAACACCTGCCATATGTTTCATACCTTCTTGAAATCAAGCAAATTATTTTTGTCTTAACTATCCTGCAAACCTATGGTTTTAGTTATCCACCATTTTGTCTGTGATACAATACTTCTCCATGAATCTGCCCTACTCAGAAGTGTAGCCCAACATACACTTGATGTTCAGCTAATTATAATAGTTTTTGTGAACACCTGTTAAAAAGAGCATGGCATACTGATGCCAGAATATGTGGAAAAATATCTAAATGTATGCCTGCAAGGTAGATGTGTACATAACTTGCTTTGATACAGGAGTGTTGACCTGCAAACAATGTTTTTATTTTCATGGGGAGATAGTTAAAAATCATGTATACATTTGTTGTGTGCAGAAAGCAATATTTGAGAGATACGCATTTTAAATGGGAAATGGTATATTGGCAGTGATACAGGCCTGTTAGTAAAAAATGGAATCTTCTGGTAGCATTGTTACTAGCACTGTAATGTCAGCTGGAGTGTTATGGTAGCATTGTTACTAGCACTGCAATGTCAGCTATAGTCCTTTGTTCTTTTACATTATCTGTTTCTTTCTTTCTTTAGCATGCTCTCTCTCGTGCACTTTCTCTCTCTTTCTGTCTTGAAAGATGGCAATTGCCGGAACTCTTTTGATTCACATGAGTTCTTTAAAAGTTTGGCATGACCTCCTCCTACCCCAGGACTACATCTGATAAGTTCTGGTAGTCTCTGGTTGTATGTTTTCTTATACAGAACACTCGCTATTGTGTTATTATTTATAATATATTTTATAAATATTACATTAACTTGAAAGTCTAACTTGACAGTAGAAGGAGACAATATGCCTATCTAGTTTGTTCTTTTCACTATATTAATATTTGACTTCCTCATCCGTCCCTACCTTTCCCATATCTTTTCCCACCTGTTCCATGCAATCTTTAATGTCTCTGTGGAGTCCTTCTCCAATACCCATTCTGATAGTGGATTATATAGTCCCACAATCCTGTCTGTGAAGAAGTGTTTTTAGAGATCCATAAGGTAGTTAGTTACCTACAATCTGCTGGTTGTGTCCTGCCATCCCCCCTCTGTCCTCTATGTTCGGGATGATCCCTTCACATCGCCCTGATAATGATCTTATGAACCAATATCACCCCCTTCTTTTTTAAGAAGAGTCCCAGCTCCTGTGTTCTCTGGTAATATCCCTTCCCCCTCCATTCCACATATAATTCTCATAGCTTTCCTCTGATCTCATTCCATCAGCCTGAATTCCTTTTTTTTTTTTTTTTGCATGGCCTTCAAAACTGCATGTAGTCCACAATGTGTGGTCTTGACCAAGTCTACCTAGAAATAAAACATAACCCCTGTTTACTTTTGGCACTGCCCCCCTCACTCTGCAACCTAGTGATCCAATCCATGTGTGATTAACAATCTTTCCTGCTCTTCTGCCCATCAACTCCACTGCTGATTCTTCACACCAAGGTTATTTCCCAGATGCAGTACTTATTAGCACTGAATCCATGCCCTGTTATTATGTTGATGAGCTCTCTCTAGGATTGCACACAGGACTCCAAATCTTGTCTTACTAACCATCCCTGAAAGTAGATATCTTGATTTTCTATTAGTGTTTTTGCATCCTACTCAGCTCAGTACTTCACCAGCCTTCACTGATGCCTTCTCAAAACTCTTCTTGTCTTTAGGTAAGCCAACATGACTGCCTCAAGTTCCTTTTTCTTTGTTGCAGCTTTTACCTGCAAAAAGTGTGTAACTGTTATCAAAGTTTATCCCTCATTGATTCATTGATGGGTACTTAATTTAAGCTGTAGTCTGTCAGAGCTTTCGATCACGAGGTCTGCCTGACTACTAAATGCAAAGAAATAATTTACATGAGGTTGCATGATATATCTTATCTTTCACACTTTGACCTGATGGAAGAAAGGAAGCATCAAGTGCCCCAGTCTTGTGTTGTATCAAACAGTTGTACAGGGCAGGTGTGAAGCACTGTGACATATAATAAAATAACTAAAAGAAAGGAGAAAAGGAAATCACACATACTATATGCACATTGTTCGCACACTGACTTCTGGATAACATTTCTGGTTAAGTATGACAGATCCAACAACTAACTGTGACCCTAACGACATTTATTATTACTTCTCAATGCGTTTGAAAATGCTGATAACAAGAAGCCTCAACCAATTATTATACATTATTAATAGTAAAGGAATAAACAAAAACAGGACATATAACTGTAAATGAGGTTAATCACACAGATATTTTTTCATTATTGTAAAACAGCACATTTGTGTTATTAGCCGTCTAGACTGTTGTTACATTTAATTAACGTATTCTAAAACCTAAAGTTAAACTGATTGGTAAGTTAAAGTGACATAGGGGTTTTAACTAATACAATTTGTGTGTATGTTTCAGGTGAAGAACGGTATATATGCTGGTTCTGTTGGCGGACATTCAAGTATCCGAACACATTGAAAGCTCATATTCACTTCCACTGTGTTTTAAGTAACGGCAGAGGGCTTATTGTCAGTGACCAGACCAGGCACCCCGACGTATTTAGCCTATCCCCCAAATCGTCGGAAGGAGCAAATTCCACAACCTTGTTTCGAAATGGCCACAATCAATCCATGAACTCTAGCACTTCAGAGCACATCAAAAAGGAATTTTCTTTGCCCCTGTCCGTAAACAAGGTTGGGGTGAACAAGAAGACAGCTGGGAAAGAAGAACAAGAGAGAGCCCTAGATATGAGTGTCACTTCGGGAAGAAGCCATCATGGGCACATTTTAAACTTGGGCATCAGTGCACCTGTTGCAAGTGGCATGACTTTCTATGCTGGCATAAGGTCTGCATTCAAGCCAGCAGGTATTTCTAAAGTGCTATCGCCTGATACATCAGGGGAGGATAAACACACTGCACTAGGATTCAGCAAACTACTCGGCAGTCTCAAAGCAAGCCGCTCTGGCAACGAAATAATGGGCAGCCATCACCACGCCAAGTGCATGCATCCGGTTGATCCGTCACCCTCTGTGTTGTCTTGCAGTAACACAATCCGAGGATTTCCATTGCTACCATCACACTTTGAAGATATATCTGCTTTTAAACAAGTAGAACGAGGAGCACCAGCTGGACTTTCCCCGGGTCGGTATGGCCAAATCCCTCCTGGGCTACATTTAGAAAGGTTTTCAATTCCCCAGTTTGAAGGAATCAAATCGTACCCCGGTGAATGTAACGTTCCGGTCATGCCTTTTACGGTTTACAATGGAGAACTGTTGTATAGCTCTCCCTATTATCCATTCAAATTTCATTTTAGCAACTTAATTAAATACCCAGAGACTGTATCGTACTTTAGCGGTCCAACCATGAACCCAGATTTAAACTGTATCAGTAATATCGACAGGGAATTAGCTATGCACACACAACAACTGTCAGAGATAGCTGCGGAGAAGAACCGAAACAGACTAGATGTCATCCCAAGCAGCACATCGAATGGGAAGCCAAAAAAGGGTCACTTGTGCTTATACTGTGGAAAACTGTATTCTCGCAAATACGGACTTAAGATTCACATGCGCACTCACACAGGTTACAAACCACTGAAATGCAAAGTTTGTCTTAGGCCTTTTGGCGACCCTAGCAACCTGAACAAGCACATACGGCTGCACGCGGAAGGAAATACGCCATACAGATGCGAGTTTTGTGGTAAAGTGTTGGTAAGGAGGAGAGATTTAGAGAGGCATGTGAAGTCTAGGCATCCAGGCCAAAGTTTAAACAAAGTAGATGACAAAAATGAACATACGTACAGAGAAGAACAGAAAACAGATGAGAGTGACGTTGATGTCTGTTTTACAGACGACCAGAGCGACCACGATTGCGGAAGAAGTGATGATCAATAAAACGGAGACTTTTCTTTTTTTAATATTATTGTTTTCTGTACCAGTCCAAACGTAATATATAATGTACAACAAATAGTCCAGCTCCACAGACAACGGAGAAGTTATTTATCATCTTGAGTAAACGGTTTGCCTTAGACATACATAGTGCTTGTTATCAAACAAGTAGAGACTATACGCTGTCTTTGACTGGAAAAGCAGAAAAAGAAATGTTAAACTAAATATGTGGTCCTTTATTCACTAATTTTACATATTATCAGTGATACATATTAGTTTTTAAAGAACTGTAGGCAGACACAGTCTTGACGCATCCATTAAAAAAGTGCTGAATTGTGTAGATTACAGATTAAGTCTGGTGGCAATTTTACTGATGTGGTATTGTGTGTTTTAAGTAAGGGTGCCTTTTGATACGTTGTCAATTCTAAAATTTTATTATTGGTGTTAGGATTACTGATGCGTCACCGTTTTAAGTATTAAAATTACTGTCTTAAGCAGCGGAGCACTGAAAAGAAACACAACTTTTTTCATAAAAAAATACTATTATATTTAAGTACTTTGAGCACGTTTTGTAAATAATTAATATTAAAAGCATGAATGCATATAAAGTGGACATATAATGTAAATAAGCATATAATTTTAAAGAAAATATAACTATTTCTATTAGGATACATGTTTGTGTGACTGTGCTTTTTATTGTTTAACATACATTGTTTGGTTAGAAGGAAGTTTATCGTGGCAGTTTTAATAAAAAAGCCTAGTCCAAATATTTTAAATCGTGACCTGGACCAACAATTAACAAATTAACCAAAAAGGTTGCATATCTTTCTTTTTTGTAAAAAAGGTTGCATATCTTTCTTATTCAACGAGTACGAAGATGATTGCACGAATGAATGAGCGAATTAATGCACAATGGACACTTTGCAGCGTTAGCAAGTAGCTTTTATGTTGTACTTTTTACCTTATTATTGTTATTTTTTGAATAAATTAATTTGGATGCTCATAAGTTTCAAATATAGAAGACAGAGTGTTAATATACTATACTCTAAACGACTTATTATAGCACTTAGAAATGACTTCATACCTCTCAACTGTACAGATTTTAGCAGAATGCCCAGATTTTACCTCATATTTTGGTCGTTCATAAAATTGTATTTTTCTGGCAAATTAGTGGCAAATTATTAAAGATTGAAGTTAGAAAATAATGACAGACACGAGTTTCAGACTTCAAATGCTTCAGCAAATGTATGCTAATGCAAAACATGTTATTATATCAACTTTTAAGTTTGTAAAAGAAATATTTAAAAATTGTCCCTAGTTGTTGGCCTTTGTCTCATTTTTATTTATGGCTTTGTCTAGATTTCTTGCTCTAAGAGGTTGAGAGGTATTAAGATGAAGTTGTTAATGAATTGCTTGTGTGAAGTAAGAGTCTCGTTTCAGTAAAGTTTAAAAAATAAATGATAAGGTTAGAATACAATGTTCCCAGTTAACAGTACAATCTGTTTTGTAAGTTAGTAAAGTTCAAGAAAAAAAAAAATACAGTTAACCTAGTCACCACCTGACTGTAATAATGGAAGTCGTTCAACAACAAACGAATAAGGAAATAAACAAATACATTCACACATAGAGAGAGCTAGTACATAAAATAACATATGTGCAGTCATAATTTTGCCTACTAAATCATTGTCAACACGCCAGTCCATGCTCGTGGTTGGCGATATCATTCAGTTACACTTTGGTAAATGTCGCCAAAGTCCGTTATAATGCCAAGTTATAACATAAATGTGCATGCGTGAGCGCACGTGCGCGCTTGTTAAACATGAAATACATTTCCTACCTATTCATTGCCCGGCACACAAATATCACTTCATATATCCAGCCTAGAACTTGTCTTGCTTTACCTAGTCAGTGATTTAAACGAATCCTTCATATATACTGTTAGAGTGAATACACATATATATGCGGTCCAAAACAATAACGTTTAGACTAACACTGATTTTTTTGTTTTTATTACTGTATCGGTTGTCCTCAGCTGAGTTACATTCCTAGAAATAGTTTTGGTATTCGATAACTTTATTCTGAACACAAAAACACACAGGTTGAATAGTACTCAATTTCCAGATATTCATTCTTCCAGGTTTCTGTAGAAGCTAGGGGCGGAGGAGGGCATAATTAATTTTGATATGTGCTTTTGTGTATCTATGTATGTATGCACGTGTGTGTGTGTCTAAGTATGTGCGTGAATGTATGTTTGTACGTGTGTATGTATATGTGTATGCATGTATATATGTATGTATGTGCGTTTGTGTGTAAGTATGTATTTGGGTATGTGTAAGAACGTATTTATATATGTATGTTTGTGTGTGTATGTAAGTATGTACATATGTGTGTTTGTATGTGTGGTATGTCTGTGTATGTGTGCAAGACTCACACACACACACACACACACACACACACACACACACACACGTATATATAGTCTTACTATGCGTGTAAGACTGTGTGTGTTAAATATGTCATGTGCGGTAACGCATTACAGAATTCAGAGTTGTAAAAAGATGTAAACGAATTCACCCTGACGCGTTGGTAAGCCAGAACAATAATTGCATTTAAGCATGTCTTTTGACCCCAAGCACAAAAAGTCTAGACAAAACCAAACTTATTGAGGGGAGAAAGGCTCCAAAAACAGGGACACATTTTAAACGTTGTTCTTATAAACGTAGACAGTTGCTAGAATAAAATATTTTGTGTTGCCATGCATTTTCTGAAGGATATGAAGTCGGGAACTCAAACGTTTGCCATTATTTAGTGAATTCATTCCTCACTGTATTGCCAGAAAACGTCACATTACGGGAACAGACCAAAATATGATGTAACAACCTGGACCTTCTGCTAAAATCTCGACAGGTGAGAGGTATGCATTAAACTCTACATACAAGCCTAAATCTTGGTAAATAATCGAATAGTCACTCAGAGAAAGTAAATACGACATTTTTATTTAATTTATAGGTAAATACTCCTGGATGGCTTTCAATTAATTTGCGGTCAATCCAATTTTCTTTTACCCTTATAATGCAAAGTTGTGTGATGACTTTTTTATGTTATCTTCTGCGTGCTTGTGTAATGGGGGCATTCTTCGCTTCATAACTAATTAAGATTAATAAACTTAATGAAATATTGCGTTAATTTTAGCACAGACTGCGATTCAAGGGCAAATACTGGTCTGGTGGAACCAGTATATGAAATGATCAAGTGTCTGCCTAATCAAATGTAGACAAGGGAGGGTAAAATATGGAATACACAATTCTTTGTCTGCTTTCTGTTCTAAGCAATATTCCACACAATGACACAGCCATGCTTATTTTCAGACATGGCCTAACTGGTTTTAACATGAGTAATAAAGAAATGCTCAAATTGTATGAAGATATTTATGACAAGAATATGTAATCTCCTAACAATACTGGCTGGGTAATATAGAGAGCGAATACTTTAAGAGAATACATACGTGCAAAACGATTATTTTGGCATAATGCTGTATAATGTTACTACGGTAAACTCTTTAGGGACAGAGGAATACACACATTGGGTAACTGGGTAAAGATTTGGAGAAATTAAAAAGGTAATTTTTTACTTTAGCAGAAATAGCTAAGCAAGAAACATGGAAATAACATGATTGAGTTCTTTGGACTAAAAAAAAGTTCTGAAGGAAGATTGAGCGTGACACTCCACTCCCGTATATATAATTTATATGTGTACGTATATATATATAATTTATATGTGTACGTATATATATATAATTTATATGTGTATATATATATATATATATATATATATATATATATATATATATATATATATATATACTTACTTTTATACACTCGCGCGCGCCCGCGTATGGTTTCTCTTGCCCCGTCCATTAGTTTAAAAGTAGGTACATTTCCGATTGCACGGGCAACTTATCAGAAAAAAAACAAACACTGGTAAGTATTACCGGAATGTGCGGAGTTAAACGTATGAAATACACGCAGTAAAACGATACATGTAAATACTGCCGAGTTTTCAAAACTTCGTAATTTAACAAGGCAGTCATAGTTTGTAATAAACCTCACTGGCCATTCACTACACCTTTGCCTCTTTATCATGTTGCTTGATTATGTGTATTGATATTCTCCATTCATATGGACTCTGAAAAAAGAAATGATGCTTTATTGAAAGAAAACAAATCACATTCCCAATAAAAAGACATATCGTAAGTTATAAGTGAAAACAAGTCTTATACAAGTTCATTTTAATTCCTCAGTTTTGGTATTAGTATTGCTTTCGCTAGTAAGCTATAATGCTGCTATCCTGGCGTATAAAGCTGGGACAGTTAGTTGAAATAAAATGTATTTCAAAGTACAGCTTCTATGAGAGAAACTGGTAATGTCTGCTCTGCATAGCTCTCAACCTCTTCCTCTTGGCACAGAAAATCTGGGCAAAATCAAAGATAATGGGGGACAAAGCCCCCTGAATAGGGACACCTTTTACATATTGGTCTTACAAACTTAAAAAAGTTGCTAGAATAAAAGGTCTTGTGTTACCTTACATTTTCTGAAGGATGTGGAGTCGGAAACGCAAATGCCTGTCATTATTTAATGAATTCAGCGGTTAGCGTTGCCGCCTCACAGCAAGAGGTTCTCTGGTTCGATTCTCGGCTGGGGTGCCTTCTGTGTGGAGTCTGCATGTCCTCCCTTGTGGTCATGTGAGTTTCCTCCGGTTTCCTCCCACATCCCAAAGACATGCTGTAGGTGCATTGGATACTCTAAATTGGCCCTAGGCATGAGTGTGTGTGCGTGTGCCTTCCATGGAAGGTTGGGCGTCGGGCTGGCAACTCGACACTGTAAAACTCCGCTGCCAATCATGAGCGGACAGGTGATCCGCTGTGGCGACTCCTAACCGGGAAAAGCCGGAAGAAGAATAAGTTGTCACTGATTTGCCACAAAAAATCTAGAAAACTACACATTTTATGAGGATCAGAACAAAAATATGAGTCAACATCTCGACATTCTGCAAAAAATCTGGATAAGTGAGAGGTAGGTGTGGCGGCGATGATGTGTGTGTGTGTTGGGGGTTGAATGCAACAGCAACAATCTGCATTAAACACTAGGAAAAATATACTGGCTGTGATTTGCAATACTTATTGTAAAAAAGTACGTAGTCTTATCTTTCTGTTTTCTACAAGTCAGCTATGGAAAACCCTGTGAACATTTTGTAGTTTTTCCCAGATGAAGCATGATACCATTTAATTACATTTTCATATTCAGACAAATTTCAGATGTAGAAGTTAAAAAATACTCTAATCTTTTCCAAGTCTCATTAGTGCTTGATTGTCATGTATACCTGATCAGTTAAATGGCTCATTAATCCCAGAACACGGAAGATAGCTGTTATAGCAATAACCCATGGCTGGGTGTGGGTAATGCTGGATTTACCCACGATTGGCATGGTTTGGTCACTCGGGCTTCGCCCTCCTGACCAAATAAAGCCAACAGTGGGTAAATCCAGCATTACCTACATTCGCCCTCGTGACCAAACCACACCAACCACGGGTAAATCCAGCATTACCCACACCCAGCCATGGGATATTGCTATTATACAATGGTGCTAGTTTGTGTGGTGTTATGTTTGTGTTGTTGTTATTTAGGTTTTTGTTTGCTTTAGTTTGTATTCTTCCACTTTTTGTGAGATAAAATAGTCCACATTTTTACTTGCACTATCAGCTATTAGGTCTAAGTTATGAGTGTTGAATTACACTAAAATAGACATTATATTCACAAGTTTAGTGCTGCATCAAAAAAATGCAGCTCATAACAGAATACTTGGAAAAATAACAGAATAATACTGGCAGTCCTAACAACCGTGCCTAATTTTATTATGTCATAACTAAGCAAAGCAGCAAACTGATAAATGCACAAGAAAACTGAATGCAAGTTCTTCATCATACGTAAAAATAATCAGACACCTGTACATTATTTTCACTCAAACTAATGTCACGGAAAAGTATTTGAACACAATCAAATGTGAATTTACACAGCAAACCCACTACACTAATGAAGGATCATAGTTTACATGCTTTCTGTTGGGAAACACTTCACATCCTAGCGAGCACACTACTTCAGCCTATTACACATGCTTTTGCTTGTAAGACAGCGTATGTCAGCCCTACAGCTCTAAAATCAAGAGAGATCAACAAGCAATTCAGTAACTCAATGATACACAAAACATTCCTAATACTCAAAGCATCCAGAAAAAAGAAATTCAGCAAATACTGAAACAAAGACTAAATTACCAGGAGTTTGATTTTTGAACAGTAAAGTGACTTTCCTTACCTTGCAACCTCCATAAACACCAGAAATCCCATCATTAGCATCATCTAAAACTGCGGGTGAGTGCATGGCTGCCCTCTTCCTTTAGAGCAGATGGAGGTGTGTGTGTTTTGTCTATGGAGGTGAGCATGTTTTGTCTATGGAGGTGTGTGTATTTTGTATAGTTAAGTGATTTTGCTCCTAGTCAAACCCTGAACCTTAATTAAGGGCAAGCAAGCACCTTAAGTTGCCGCTGCATGGTACGTTAGTGGCTGGACATCTTACTTAGGTTATCTTCGATTTACAATCTGCAAGCTGGTTGGATTGGCCAGTCAGCGTGCACGTTTCTCGGCTTTGCTGAGTTGCCATTGAATAATAATGATCTATCAAGGTCAGAAATCAGTTTTGGATAAAGTTACCTTAAAGATCTTCATTCATCAGTTAGGGCCCTTTTGTTGTCGCATTCAGTAATACTGCATCTTTTAAGTTTTTAGGCTCAGTTTCAAAACATTTTACTTTTGCCATTTTTTTAAACTGAAAGCTGACTCTGAGGAGGGGAAACAGAATTTAAACCTTGCCTGTGATATAAATAGGACCTGCTGGAGAGATAGATATGTATCCCAGAGACTACCCCGTCTATGGAACAGGCTCCCCATCCAAGTGAAGCAGAGTTCCTCCCTAACCCAATTTAAGTGCAACTTGAACAATTGGATGGGAAACCAGAAATTCATCCCTGGTTTGGCACCTATGTCTCTAATGGACACAGGTAACCTGTAAATGGTTCATCTCCCAGGCCCATGCTTACGCTTATCAAAGGTATCAGAACTTGTCAGAGATTTGGGATGCATGGCTAGGCTTAAAAAGGCTCTTGTGGTCATTAGCCTAGTAAACAACTATGAATCTATGAACCTAAGATGTATTTATGGATGATAACATTACAAAACACTATGGGTTGGCATTCTATATAGCAGGTGAATTATTCTTTCACAAGTTTGCCTTGCTTGCTGTGGAAACGTTATTAACTGTTTTGGTCTTCTTGCTACAATTTTTGTATTTTTCTTCCCTTCCTACTATCTGTGATGTCCTACCAGCTCTCCTGAATTTCCATATCCGTGACCTCTTTATGTATCAGAGAACCGCTCTCTTGCACACTAGGACTCATAAAATAGGAAAACAATGTAGTATCCTTGAGGCTGGAGAGTGAGAAGATAGTGGCATCCCAGTACAGCGCAATCCTGATGGCAGGGACTATTCTTTCAGTGAATGGATGTAATGATACTGGGTGCAATAACATCAGTGCAGATCATCTGCCTGCATAATCTCTGTTATTTATCTGCTTGTACTAGTGACCCAGTCTAGCTTTCTTGGTGGTATTAGCCAGGAAGTGAAAAGGTCTCCTGCCAAAAAACAGAACATCAGCAAGAACCATATTTATTTATTTGTTAACTAAGTAAATCTATTAGGCACAGTTGCCTATTTTCAAGGGTGATCCAGGATCATTGTCTGGTTTAATAAGTTCCTAGGTAAAAGAAGACTAAACAATTAAAAACCTGAGACTACAGAATGAAGCTTGCTAGTAGTTCATATTTTCAGTCTTCAGTGCTAAACTGCCAGATATCCTATCCACCTTCAGACACTCAGTTTGCTTGGTCAAAGCCAAACCACTAACCTTGAGATGGCTGTTCTCCCTCTATGCCAGTGATTCACAACAGGAAAATTACTCAAGTGAAATATGCTACTTATAAGACCTTGTTATCCACTCATTAATGGTTATGAAAATACAGTTTTAACCAGGGCTTAAGCTGGAAATATGAAGGTGATGGAAGTACATAATGTTTATAGGAGGCTAAACTTCTACTCCTATCGAACTGAACTGTATCAATAGGCAGTTCATAGTGTCTGAAAGACACCGAATTAAGTTCCACATTTTGTTTTACAAATAAATTAACAGTGATTAAAGTGATACTGCATCACCCCAGATTAAACGAGTCTATATTATGAGATTGAAATCCCGTTTCTGCGAACACCACAAGACCAACACGTATAGCGCGAACTATGGTAACTGCGAACATTCAAAATGGCAAAACACGAACTAAGTGTCATGGTTGGCCTGTCTGCGGTATAGCTCCATAAGGTAAGTGTGCAATAGTTACGGAATTTAGGGTTAGGGTGCGGGTTAAGGTAAGTGCATAGATAGGTAATGTATGTAAGGTTTAGTGTAGGGTTAGAAGTAAGGTTTTGTTAACTGTATGTGTGTGGATTATTTGTTTTGTTTGGGTACATGTCTGTAGGATAAGTGTGCGATAGTTACGGACCTTAGGGTTAGGGTGCGGGTTAAGGTAAGCGCATAGACAGTAATGTATGTAAGGTTTAGTGTAGGGTTAGAAGTAGGGTTTGGTTAGTGTATGTATGTGTTTTATTTATTATGTTTGGGTATGTAGTATGTAGCGCGTGGTGGTGTTGGCCAACTATGACGGTTCGAGATTTGAAAATTCACAGTTTAGCGGGTTCGGCGTATTTGCAGTTTGCGCTATGTGTGTCAGTGTTTTGGTGTTCGATTATACAGGTTTTCGATGTTGTAATATAGACCCAATTAAACAGGTATATGATCTTTGTCCCCCAAACAAATACAAGGGTACCTATCAAGTCACACATTTTATTTTCACTGAATGCTATTATGCCAAATAGTAATGTCTGAAAGTCAGCTTTGGCAGTTATTGAGATTGTTTTCCCAATTGTTAAGTTGAGGGGGTGTGGGAAATCTATACATATCCAGCTGTATGACTGGGTCAGTCTTGTATAAGAACATTACAGTGGCTACAGGAATGTAAACAGTGGAGAGATGTTTAGATTAAAGAGGCTAAGTAGGGGTTCAGGTAAGTAATAGCTGAGTGATTATCAGGCAAACTATTTCTTTATTAGGGCCCATATATGAGGTGTTTTAGCTTTTGAGATGATTAAGAGGATTTGTTCTATAGTAATTATAACGGGTAACTAAAGCTCTGGAATCTGTTGAATAATTAATTTGTGGGTGGAGTAGGTTAGAGTGGACAACATTACTGTGGATTAGTACCAAACATTACTGAGTATTAGTTCTTAATTCCCTGACATAGTGTGGATTAGTACCAAACATTACTGAGTATTAGTTCTTAATTCCCTGACATAGTGTGGATTAGTACCAAACATTACTGAGTATTAGTTCTTAATTCCCTGACATAGTGTGGATTAGTACCAAACATTACTGAGTATTAGTTCTTAATTCCCTGACATAGTGTGGATTAGTACCAAACATTACTGAGTATTAGTTCTTAATTCCCTGACATAGTGTGGATTAGTACCAAACATTACTGAGTATTAGTTCTTAATTTCCTGACATAGTCAATAGATACTTTGGAGTTATTTCTGGTTTCAGTTGATAACATTCATATTCAGCTTTGAGCTTCATAGTGCTACCTTTAAGGTTATTGCCAGTTTGCTTAAGTGTGCTTTTATGTAGTCTTCTTATAAGTATTGAGTAAGTTATTTATCTTGTTGTATAGTTTATTTATATGAGCATTCCACCACAGAGAGCTATTTTTAAATTACTTATTATATTTCATATAGATAAGGACTATCTTATCAATGTAAATAGAAATCAGTGGCATAGGTGGCAGCTTTATCAGTGGGGTCCATCAGAGGATTACAGTGGCATTTATTCAGGTCACCAAGTATTTGAAAAAGGCTTGCTTTTAAGAAGTTGCTAAACTCTGAGGTCTTTGGAAGGAAAGCACTACCAGTTTAAAAGGAAAACAATTATTAATTTATGGTGTGATTTAAAGTTCAGATGATACTTAGGTGTACAGGATGGGGCTGTGTATTTGTGAGGACAAGTTAAGTGCATTTGGGACCCTAGTAGGATGGTTAATTATCTGTACAAGGAAGTTAGTATTTATAATGTCAAGAAGTGTAAGGTAGGCTAACTATTGATGGTGTTGGTCAGTTAGTTTACTGATGGCTAGATAAATCCCCCAATACAGAGTTGTAGAGATGAATGGAGATTTTGGATAAGGTGTTAATGTAGCTATCATGGTCAGTAGGTGGCACATAGGGTGCTCTACAGCTAGCTAGCTAGGGTGATTCAGACATCTGAGAATTCAAATTTATGTCCAGTGGAATCAGTCATGAAATGATGTTATATTTGACAAATATTGATGCATCCCTATATTTGCCAGTAGGTTTGACGACGTGACTGAAACTAAACCCCAGAATGCAGGGAGTGTTTTCATTGCTTTGAAATCATGTCTTTGTAACTGTACAGGGCCTTAAGTTTCAACATTTTTTTGTTAAGTCTCCTGGCATTGAGTACATCCAACTTAACTTCTTTTGAATGAGACTTTACTAAGTTGGAATGACCAGCAAACACCCTCTGCCAAAAAAAAAAAACTCACTATGTGGACAGCCAGAAAAGGGGCTGTACCCAGAATGTGAAAACATGGTAAGAGATGTACAGACCATCCCTGGAAAGCAAGAAGACATAGCAGCTTGACAATAGTCACCTATTACTAAATCATTATTGTGGGTAGATGTAGTCTCAGTGGGTGTTAAGGGCTTAGAATCTGCATCTTAGAGACTTTCAGAGGTATGTGCTTTGACTATGGGTATATGGGATGAAGCTGTGTGTGTTGCTTTGAGAACTAATGGCTGACATTTCTTATTCTTTAGTCCTTAGTTTGGGAGGCTTACACAGTTTTCTCAACAACCTCAGTATAAACTGGTATAGGTGGAGGTGTTATGTGATGTAGGTATGTTTGTGGGTGTCTTGTGCTTATTGAGGAGATTTTTGGGGTGCGACAGTAGCTTCCAAGTTCAATAAAAACTTATCTCTCATACAATGAATCATTTTGAGTAGTCAATAAAGGGGTTTGATAAGCATGAAGCAGTTGCTATAATTCCTCAAAATACCTAATGTTATTAGGCTGGCTATATAAGGGACATGAGCTGACTGACATGCCATAACAACCAGTGCAGTTGAAGGGGTATGAGGTAACAGGATAGCTTAATAATCTACTTTTCTTATAAGACAGAAGGGAATAATGGACTGGACTAGAACATGATGATAATATGGAATGTGGCTAAAGGATGCAAAAATATATACCATGTCTCTGGGTGCAATAGCTAGTAGACTCAGGAAACAATACACAATAGCGGTGGTTACATGTACAAGCAGCAGTGATGTAGTCAGTAAATATACATTCAAATCAGATAGTCTAACCTAGTTTCAGCTGCAGTAACTCAGATCAATAGCTTCAGTTTCTGTAACATCAGCGAAACAGCAGCAACTATAACCAAAAGTACATTTAAGTGCAATTAATAGTTGAAATATTAGATTAATTTGGTCTCTGTCTATTTGTAGCAATGAACAACAGGTAATCTAACTCAATGACTTGAAGCGTAGTAACTGCAGAGCAATGCCTACAGATCAGAGCTTTCAATTTTCACTGTTTTGGCTCATATTTTCTTGCTGATCACAAAAATCTTTGATTTGTTTTTGGTGAATCATTGCAAATTTCAGTCAGCCAGTCAATAATGGTAGCCATTAGAGTGGCATGTTTCTCATTGTTCAGAAAATTCATATTGATGCAACAACTGTTGATATTCATCATTTGATCACTGCTGCAGTAGCCTTAGCTATATAGGTTATATCCTGCATAGGATATAACAGCTGGCCAGCTTCCAAATCTTAAGGGCACTTTCCATGCTCCCACACTATTGGAGCTTAAACAGAGCCATTCAAAGCTTTCCTGCTGCCAAAGAGCTCTCCTGTTGTGGGCTTTGTAGGGTTGATGTTTAGCTAGTATTTAGCCATTGCTGAGCAGATAAGTTCCCTTCAGGAAAAAAAAATCCACAATTTATTTTGCGACTAAAACAGTACTCTTTTGTGTGTGCAAAACTCAATGTTTTATGCTAAAACTTACTTTTTGTTGGACTGTCACCAGACTTTTCTATCATCTGGAAGAATGTGGTTCTTATATTACTTTTAATAAACTTTGTTGTTTATAGGTTCATAGGAGGTTACTAGGCTAGCCATTTTTATCCTGAGTTGCCCCAATTGTCGATGGTTAGGTGAGTGAAGTTTGCAGAGGTAAAGGTCTATGGTAGTTAGTATCGACTTCCTCTGTCCAGGAAGGAGATAGGCACCACCCTAGGAGTGAATTTGTGGTCACCCATCCATTGATCTAGGTTATGTTTGAAGAGGGTGAGGGAGAGGCTCTGTTTCACATGATTTGGAAGCTTGATCTAGAGATGTGGCAGTCTCTGGAAGATGTAACAGTCTCTCCAGCATGACCTGTTCATGTCAGAGGCTATGTTAAGATACCTGGAGTGAGTGACCCTCATGCAGTTTGATTTACGAATGTGTAGCATTTCCATCAGGGCCGTGTTAGAGGCTGTCTTGTAAGGCATGCACAGATCACCCCTTAGCAACCTGTAGGAGATAGAATACAGCAGCAGGGCATTCAGTCTTTTCGCATAAGACTTGTTTTGTGTACCCTGCAATTTCTTGCTGAGAAACTTCTGTGGTTTCTCCAATTGTTGCAGGTGTCTGGTGAGGTACATGCCAAAGGGAACATGGTACTCAGTTTACTGGTCTGATGTGGGCTGACTATAATGGGATTATAGCATACTTAGATCTAGGTGCAATGTCTTTACTTATAAGATGTGCCGCATAGAAGGATTTCCTTACTACTGTGGATACATGGTGGTCAAAGTTCAGAATGATATCAACCTGAGTATCCAGATCACACACCACTGGGTCTACACTTAGGGTGGTGCTGTCTATAATGTAATTAGCAGGAATGTCAGCTTTCCAAAATGGAATAATAATGCATTTTTTTGCAGTTAGCTTTAATCCGTGGTTTAGCACCAGTCATTTGTTTGTGTTAACCCTGTCTGTAGTATATTAACATCACTAGGGGACTCAATGATTGCTCCCAATTTGCAATTATTAGTGAACTTGGTCAGCCACAGGCTGTCCAAGTTGCCTGGACCTCTTAGAAATAAATTCTGAACAGTAAGTGGCCCAGCACAGAACCCTGTGGTACTCCACTGGTAACTGGTCTTTGGCCAGAGGTGAAGTCACCCACTTTGACCACGTGTCTCGTTAGTAAGCCAGTTAGCTACCTATCTAGTAATGTAGGGGTTAATTTCCAGTTGGGAGAGTTTCTTTATAATATCTGAGTCAGGGATTGTGTCAGATGCCTTGGCTATGCCTTTCCCTTGTCCAGACCCTTGGTGGCTTTCTTGAAAAAGTCAGTCATGTTTAACAAGCATGATCTACCTTTAACAAATTTAAACTGGGATGGGTCCAGATTTTGGAGATTTCCTATATCCTTGTTAATAAGATCTATAATTATTTTTTCCATGGCCTTGCAGATGAGGCTAGTCAAGCTTATGGGACTATAATTCCCAGGGTCAGTTGATGGTCCCCGTTTGTGCAGAGGGGTTATTGTTGTTGCTGTCCTCCACTCTGACGGAACATAGCCAGTTCTCAGGCTGTGGTTAAACAGGGATCCAAGTGGTTGTTTAAAAGGTAACCAGGGGTGTCATTTAGTCCCATTGGTGCCATGATTTTGGCCTTGGAGCGTGCCAAGATGACTTGCTCTCTTGAGATAACAGGCTGAGGAATGGTGGCAGGTATACTTTGTGAGATGACTGGAGGGGACAGGGGGGGTAAAGTTTTTTCCAAATCTGTCAGCTAGCAGGTTGACTATTAAGTCTAGTTGAGTATAGGTGATACCATCCACAACCAGTTCAGTGCATAGCTGCATATTCCCTTTTAGATTTCAGATGTAGTTGAAGAATGCCTGGTAATTATCCTCCGCTAGGGAAGGCTATTTTTGCTTCATAATTAGCTTTGGAGGATTTGCCAAGATCTGCAATTTGTTTGTTTAAGCTAGATATGGATTTCTTCATCTGCTGAGCAATTTCCCTCTTGTTCTTTGACATTAGTTTATTTCTCTTGTTGTATAGCCTGTTTATGCTGGGGGTCCACCAGGGTAGCTTTTTTTGGAAAGCCCTGGTTTTAATCCAGTCAGGTACCGCTGATTCTATACAAGTACTTAAGCCATTACACAGGGCATTGGTGTACACCTCTGTATAGGAGTCTGTGTTATCTGTGTTCGAGGGGGCTTTGAAGCTTCTTATACCATCATTTAGTTAGAGGTAATTTGTCTTAGAAAAATTCTTAAATATTTTTGATGGGGTATCTGGTCTTATAATTGCATCGAATGAGACTGATTTATGGTCTGATCTTACCAGGGAGGACATCACACAAGGTTGGGGGGGGGGTGCAGTGCAGTGATTACTATGTCCAGGATATTTGAGACTCTTGTGGGTGTGCTGATTAGCTGTTCCAGAGCATTTGCATTGACAAAGTCCAAGAACCTCTGAGACAGCCTGTTTGTGGTCGTGTATGTTTCCCAGTCGATGGTAGTATAATTAAAATCACCCAAGAAGAAGGTGTTGGGCTGCATGGGAAGTGGCTCCAGTAAGTTCAGGTATGTGGTATGCTTTTCCTGTTTCATGGTGGGGGACCTATAGCTAGCGATGATGTGGTGGGAGGCTTTGCCTGTAGTTAATTAGACATGGAGTAGCTCAAGAGAGTCAAACTGTTTGACCAGTCTTAAGGTATACTTATCCTTAATTAAGTTGGGTACACCTCCACCTTTGGTTCTTTTACGCCCAGTTTGTGATCTGAATGTATGGAAAGCATTGTAGCCCTGCATGGTCAGGGTGCTTTCCACACCTTTGAACCATGTCTTAGTGACTGCACAGATATCAGCATCTTCCAAAACAAGGAGTGCTTCCAGGGAGTGCAGTTTTTTGTTTACATTCCTAGTATTAAGCAGCAGGACCTAGAGTTTATTTAGGCAGGATTTTGTTATGTTGTGTGGTTGGTTATTTTGACACTGCCTAAAAGAGGCACAATAGGGGTGACTAATGTCTTTGCCAGCATCTGAAATCCTAGAGGAGACAAGTGCAGACCATTTCTGGCAAAGCAGTGTGGTCTGTCAACCACTGTCAATGTTTACTCTAAAGTTTTGTGAGAAAATATTTATAATTGGTGTTCAGGGGCTGGGTAAGTCTGTGTGGTGCTTGTCACAGTATTTTTGAGGTTAAATCACTACCTTTTTGATAGTTATCTTTTTACCAACTGCTACCGTCAGTTTCCCCAGACATCAGGCTTGCTTCTTGGCTTTACAGTGGAACAAGTGACCAGTCCCTTAATTCTTCTTTCCTCTGGCCACTAAAAGAAAAAAAAAATCCAACTAGCATTTGCTCTTTCAGCCGGCTAGTATTTGGCTTAAACAGCAAATGGGTGACTTCACAGTGTGCATTCCTGGATCCTGTCATTGCTCATCCTATTCCTTTCTTCTGGTGTAGTCCCTTCAGCCACCATGGACTTGACATTGGGCATATCCTTTACAACTGTGGGAGTGTCCTTGTCTGGCATTGGAGAATTACTCCTATCAGTCTCAGGAGAAGGAGTGATGAATGCTTCTCTGCCTAGCCAGACAGGGATGCTTGATCCCCAGGGTCATATCCTTGACAGGAGTAGGTCTGCTTCTATGGAGATTTCTGTTAAAAAGAAGCAGAAGGTTAAACTCTTATCTTTTGCTGTCTCTGTTATTTTACACATGGATTATTTTTTGGGCTTAGCTCAAGGCTTAGTTCAGGCTCTTTACCCTTCTCATTCTGGATATCCTGGTAAGAGGAAAAGGAATTCTTCATTTTCTGAAGATTCCTACAGTGATGACAGGGAAATGGTTGTGTGGGAAGAGCTGCTTTCCCCCCAGGTAACTCATTCTAATTCTGAGAAGAGTATTTCTTCTGGTTGCCCTTTGGAAGAATTTTCTGTTAATGAAACAATATCTAGGATGAACCAGTTGTTTCAGTGGGTATATAGTGACATTCCAGTTTGCTTAAGAAAATATAATGGAGATCTATTCTTCCAGCTATGGAGGATGTTTTATTTTTGTCTGCAACATGTCTGACAGCCAGCTTGCAGATCACAAGAAATCAGACAGATTTATAAAGTTTCTCAAAGTTACAATTTTTTTGTCTTTGAATCCCAGATCTGACCCTACAGTGATTTCCTTGGCAAACTCATTTGCAGCTAAACATTTAGTAAATGCTAATGCTCTGATAAAGATGGGAGAGCCTTTTCTAGATTTGTGAAGATACTGTATTCCTCTGCCACATTTATTTTTAGGATTTTTAATTATCAACCTAACATTAAAGTTTTTGCTTGCTTCATATGAGAATACGAGGAATATTATTGACAATTTGTTCTTCTGAGGGAAATCTCAGAATACACACATTGCTTCTGTGTCTCAAGTAACCAGCATTCATTGAAATATGCTTATGACTCAGGTGATGCACCTTCCAGAACATATGTTTGAAAGGGTATGTAAACAGTGTGATCTGTTATAAAAAAGTTTGCATGATTACATTCTCAGAATTTAACCAAGGATATTCAAGTTGAAATTTTGAATTCTTCCTTTGATAGGGAAGTTGTTTTTGGGCCATCCGCTGCTGATATCCTGAAAAAGTGTGATGAGAGGGGGAAACTGATTCAAGGTATGACTCAGATTTTTCATCCTTCCTTCCTTCTCCATATTTGTTAAAATTTCATCCCTGACTGGGAATCTTTTTGTAAAAAGCAAAATAAGCAGACTGAGCAAATGTCTGGCAATCAGACATTCAAAAACAATGACAAGGGGTTAGAAAAAGAAGAGGGGCCTCTAGGAAACTAGGACAGTCCAACAAATCTGAATGACTATCTTCAAATGGTAACCACTGTCATGAAAGGAGATACTGCCAGCAGAACTAGCTGGAATTTTGTAAATAGTTACATGTCATCGCTGAATATTGAAACAATTTCTACAAGATGCTTGTGTTACAAATGTATTAGAAGTGTATGTCATGTGTTTGAAAAGTTGGCAGACCTTTTGGTGAGGGAACAAGCCCTTAGCACTTTGCCTGAGGACATGAGAATCTGGTTGGCAGATATAGAATGTAACAGTGCAGATGAGTTGGGGGAAAAGGAAGACCTATACCTAGCAAGCAGGGCATCACTGCACAGGAAAGGGATACCCAATGCTGCACATGGGTTTAAGGGAACCCATGGTGGGCAGCCTAAACCACTCCAACAGAGTCTACCAGTAACAGGGGAAGACAGTAGTTCAAGTACATTGCCAGGATCAAGGGTTAAATGTTTTCAATGTAGCCAGTGAGACCATATAGCATATAGATGTCTACTGAGGCAAGGTGGAGAACAAAAGGTGGGGGGAGCCAGTAAGTGGGAATGATGGAATGCCAGCAGTAAGTTGTCTGGAGACAACAAGGCTACCAAACTACCACAAGAGGTTATATATTTCTTAGTAGATGGGAAATTGGCCACTGCTAAGAGAGACATAGCCTCTTACCTAACCATTGTGAAGCCTGCAATAGCTAAAGAGCAGTACTTCTTTGGGCAGTCTACTCCCATCAGAGCTTTAGGAGGGACCCCATTCCAAATACCTTTGGCTAGGGTTCACTTTGACTGAGAGGGTGGAAAAGAAAGCAAGCAAGTAGTTGTGTTTGAGGATATCCCTACAGTTGTCCTGGAATGATTTTGATAATGCAGAACCTTGTGTGCATGCAGTTACACATAGTCAGGCTTGGAGACAAGCATGCTGGTATGGTAGGCTGGGAGTGACCTGGATAGACAGCATACTTGAAGCCACGACTGGTGAGGTGATTACTTCAGAGAGAGAGCTACCCTGTAGTAGTGAGACTGAAGGTGAGCCACAGCTGCTGGTGTGTACTGATGTTCCCTTGGACAGAGTGACTGCAAGGGGAGAGGTGAGTAGTAGTACCCTGGCTGACAGTGAGGCACCACTGTCAGAGGATACCAGACTTTCTGTGGAAAGGGTGCTGGGAAAGGTTACAAAGAGGGAGTTGAGACAGGCTCAGCTCTCAGACCCTACATTACAAGGCTTGAGGGAGATAGCCAGGGAGGCACCTGATTCTCAAGTGAAAGAGGAATGTATATGCTAGGATAAAGGGTTACTATATCAATAGTGGATCCCTGGGGGAGGGCTAGTAGTGAGAGAATGCAGCAGTTGGTAGCCCAGAGCCTACCATCTGGCACTTCTAGCCAGAGCCCATGACATTCCATTTGCAGGTCATATGGGCATAAAGCATACCAAGGGATGTATTATGCAGAACTTTTATTGGCCTGGGATGTCCAGGGATGTAACAGGGTACTGTAGGACCTGTGAGCAGTGCTGACACGTAGGTAAAGCAGGAGACAAGGTAAAAGCGCCTTTGTCTGTGATTGAGGAGCCATTTCAGAGGGTAGCTATGTATATTGTTTGGCCTCTGAGTAGCCCAAGTTACACATGGAAGACGTACATCCTAGTAGTAGTAGATTATGCTACCAGATACCCTGAGGTAATGGCTCTGTCCTGAACTGAGGCAGAAAAGGTTGTAAATGCTTTGTTAGAGATTTTCAGCAGGGTAGGTTTCCCAAAAGAAATACTGACTGACAGAGGTGCCAATTTCATGCCAGACCTACTAGCTTGTCTGTGGATGCACTGTGGGATGAAGCACCTAAAGACTACCCCTACCACCCCCAGACTAATGGTTTGGTGGAAAGGTTAAATTCTACACTAAAGACCACGCTATGGGCATTTTTAGATCAGTTTAAGAGGGAGTGGGAAAATATTTGCTTCATCCGTTGTTTGCTTATAGAGATGTGTTCCAGGAATCCACAGGTTTTTCATGCTTTGAGTTGCTGTATGGGCATAGGGTAAGGAGACCTCTAGATTTGATTCGCAATGAGTAGGAGAGTGAGTGTAAATCCTAGAAGGAGTCTGTTGTAGCATATGTCTTAAACCTCAGGACAAGGCTCAGAGAACTCATGAGCTTGGCTCAGGAGAACCTGGCGGAAGCCCAACAGCAAAAAGTCAGGTATGACAGGAATGCTTGAGGTAGAGAGTATGCTGTGGAGAAGCAGGTTATGGTTCTCATTCCTGTCAGACACAACAAGCTGCATGCCACTTAGGGGGGACCCTTCAAAATGGTAAGGAAAGCCAGTGATGTTAACTACATGGTAGAACTGCTAGTCAGAAGGGAGGGGTGCACATTGTACCGTGTTAGCACCATGAAACCTTACCATGATAGGGGGGTCCTGATGCTAAGTATTTGCAGTAGAAGGCAATGGGAGTCTGAGGGGGATCTATGGCTACAGGGAGCCAACCAGCAAAATCCCAAGTTACTATGGTGGAGCCTCTGGTTGCAGGCATAAGATATGACAGTGCAACACTGTAATGGGGTCAGCAATGCCAAGGCAGCTGGTATCTCAAGACAGGTAATGGGGTAATGTATTCCCAGATAAGATCATTCTTCTTAAGCAACATTTCTCAAGGGTCACTTGAAAAACTAGCTTGAGTCGTCAAAGCGGAGAGAAATGCCACAATAGGAGATACTTCCAGCACAGCTAGCTGGAATTTTGTAAATAATTATATATCACTGGTGAATACTGAAATGATTTCTACAAGATGCTTGTGTTACAAAAGTATTGGAACTGTATGCCATGTGTATATCAAACTGCTTGCACAGATGTGTGTGTTGAAAAGGGTATTTGCAGAGTGCTGTTTGAAATGCTTCCACAGTGGGCTGTACTGGAAGAAAACAAAAATGTACATGCACTATTGTCATTGTCTAAATGTATATATTTTAACAGTGGAAACTGGAATACAGGAGGTTAACTTCAGTCTAGCAAATTTTAGGAAAATAGCTGAAATTAAATTACTTTAATGGCTATGCAATAAAAGATGGCATTTTTCAGTTTTCAATGCGGCTAGAGACACAGGATCTGTGCTGAGAAGCTTTCTGTATTGCCTTTAGGGTGAATTAATTTCTAGTCTGGGAATACTTCTAGCATCTGCCAAAGATCTGAGGTCTTTGTATTTTCAAACAAGTTTATCATTAATTATAACACTCTTTATCCTAATGGCATGAATCTTGAAATATAATTACAAGAGCATTTTAGGCACATTTTCATAATATTAATAATAAATGGGGTTTTATAAAATTTTGTCATTTTTGACATATATTTTGATAATATGTTTGGGGTCAGTGGAGCTAACAATGAATTATGTAATATAGGAAATGTAAAAATGTTAAAAAATGTTAAAAAAATGTTAAAAAATGTGAAATGTAAAGATTTTGAAATGTTAGACATTTGAATATTTAAGTGTTTAAATATTTAATTGTTTAATTGATTAATTAGTTATGTAAGCCGCGGTGGTGCAGTGGTAGCATTGTTGCCTCACAGCAAGAGGTTCTCCCGTTAGTTTCTCATCTGGAGCGCCTTCTGTGTGGAGTCTGCATGTTCTCCCCACAGTTGAGTGGCATTCGAAAGACATGCATAGAATGGGAGTGCCTTTGTTGAAGGTTGGGCATCGTGCTGACACCTCGGCACCCGTAAAAAAATCTACTGCCAATCATTAGCGGACTGGAGTTCTGCTGTGG
>NC_056725.1:1142473138-1142490638 GCF_019279795.1 Protopterus annectens
CTGTCTTTGTACCAGCTGGCCTGCAAAAATATTTGCATATAGTGTAGATAGCTATTTATGTTTTTCCTAACTTAGTTTTATTAATTGCATTATTGGTTCATTTTACCTTTGATTCTTATCATTTTTTTTAAATTCGAATAAACTTTTAAATATGAAAAAAGATACTTATCACATCCCCATTGATCCAGCCTTAAGTAGTTTCTTAAGGTTCTGTATGTCTGAGTTACTTTATCATTTCTCTGCCTTACCCACTGGATTATCCACTGCATCAAGAGTGTTCACAATATGTCTAGATCCAATTATAGCTTATTGCAGGCTACAGGGTATCCACATTTTTTCCATATTTGGAAGACTTGCTTGTCTTTGCAAAGTCTTTTTCAAAGTGTCAAGAATCTCTTTCTTGGGTGAGAGATCTCAAGAGAACATTCAAAAGTCTTTTTTGACTCCTTCACACAGGATTGTTTTTCTGGGGTGTCAGCTGCACACCTCAGTTCAATGAACTTTTCTTCCACAGGAAAAATAGAGCTATATCTAAGTTTATTCTTAAGGTTTTCCACCCAGACTTCGGTCCTGTGACATTCTGTCATAGCAAAATTGTGTGGCAAACAAGCTGAAAAGGACAAGGGAAGATCCTCATGAATGGAAACTAGATCAGGGTGTCTTCCAAGATTTGATCCATCTGTGGGGAATGCCTCATGTAGCCCTATTTGTTTCCTCTCTGAACAATCAGCTGGCAAGATTCTGCTCCAGGACTCCATGCAAGAAGGTCATGAAGATAGACGCCTTTTCTTTTCCAAGGAAAGGAATGTTTCTGTATGCTTTTCCTTCCTTTACACTGATAGCTAGGGTACTTCTGAAGATTCAGAAGTAATCCTCCAAGATCATCTTGGTGAATCCCTTCTGGCCTGGGCAACAGTGGTTCATCTTTTTTTTTGGAAATGGTCAGGGGCAATTACCACACACTGCCTCACATAATAGATCTACTCACACAAAATCAGGCCCTAGTCAATTTCAAATGACTGTCCAGACGACAGGGTCTTAATTCCCTTTAGGCACCTGTTTCCTGAGAATATGCAGCAGGTACTACTGGAGACAGGAAAGCACGCTACTAGAAAATTATATATCAGAAAACTAAAGAGATTTCTAGTTGGTGCTAGCAATATAACCAGCACCTATTCAGGTCTAGTTGCTCTCTGGTTTTGCAATATTTGTTTGAGTTACAATCCTATGGCTTTTCTTACTTCTCTAACAAGGTTCATCTATCAGCCATTTCAGCATGTCAGCCCATGGATCTTCCTCTTTCAGTGCATTCTCATGTCAAAATGTTTTTGAAAGGGGTTTTGCAAAAGAGGCTTCCAAGGCAATCGATGGCCCCTCTTTGGGATCTTAATTATGTGTTAGAAAAGCTAACACTTACTCCATTTGAACCAGCTAACATGGCTGACTTGAGGTTCTTAACATAGAAAACAATTTTACTGGTTTCTCTGACCTCTGCAAGAAGGGTATCCGAGTTGCAAGCTTTTATGGTCAGTGACCCTATCTCATTTTTCACAGAGACAGGGTTACTTTGAGAACTAATCTTTTTTTTTTTTGCTAAAGTGATATCCAAGTTTACTTTAAGCCAAAATATCCATCTCCTTGTTTTCTCTGTCAAACTAGAAAATGAGGGAGAAAGGATACTCCATACCTTGGATGCCACAAACAACTCAGGTACTATCCTAACAGAACTAAATCTTTCAGATATGCAGATCAAATTTTCATTTCTTGAGACTGTAAGTAGAAGGGGCATCCTTTGTCAAAGGAGACTACTTCTAAATAATTGCCTAAGTCTATTACATATTGCTATACTCTCCACAACAAAACTATTCCAGGCAGGGTCAAGGCCCACTTTACCAGGGCCTTGGCTTCAGCTATTGCTTTTTCTAAAGGGCTGGATTCTAGAAGTGTTTTAGAAGAAGCAACTTGGTCCTTTATACATACATTTACAAGGCATTATAAGCTCAATTCCTTCTCCATGTGTAGATCAGGCTTTCCTAAGACCACTCTCCAGGGTCCCCTTTACCTTCCCCTTCTACCTCCCAATAGTAGTAAGCTAGGATACTCCACGCATATAGCCAAGGCTACTGCAGCAGTAATTAATATGAAGAAGAGAGTACAGTTGTATAAGTAAACTTACCATAACAGTAGATGTTTGAATGATCACTGATGCAGTAGCTGCTTCCTTTCTCCATCCTATTTGTTTTAGGTGTGATATTATACCAGGGTGCAAATAATCTAGTGTTGTCCTTTCAGGGCTCAGCCTCCCTGTCTCTTTTGGCATGAAAGCTCTGAAGGTCTTGGCACTGAAACCTGTCTTTTTAGACAGCTCAGCTCAAGATGCCTAAAGGTTTGAGCATGTGGAAGATGCCTTGAAGCTTTGGAAGCCTGCCAGGTGTTATATCCTTGACAGGATATTACCCATATATTTAAGGTTACTGCAGCAGTGATCATTCAGACATCTGGTGTTATGGTAAGTTTACTTATACAACTGCACTTTCTTTTTTATTAGTTCCTTTGATCCTGCTATTACTTGAACTTTGTGTAAGATTCTGCATTCCTGCAACTTGGGCATTATTGTTTAATCATTTGTTTTGGTGCAAATATTTAATAGCATGCTTTTTATACTCCTTTACACTGGGGCTATAATGTTAAACTGTTTTGTATGATTATTTAGCATAATTATTCTTACATTTTTGTATATATGTATTTTATCTTTGCATTTGTGTATTGGCTGCAACATTTGAAACACTGTTAACCTAACTGCTTACCCATATTGCATATGTGGAACTTTGTTCCCTAGGTATTCTGCTGAGAAAGGATAATCACCCAGTTGGACTATCATGGTTAACAAATTCTCATACAGAAAAAAAAGTTCTAGATATTATACTGCCATTTAGCCAGTTTCTCATAAAGTTATTCAGTAAAGAGTTTACATTAATAACTTACCCCAAATCACATGAAACAGTCATTAACAGCCCCAAATCAAAATCAGCTCATATATTTGTTGAGACTGCAGCTGTATTAATTCACAGAACAGTGCTGAAGTGAGATGCAAAATAGAGTTGATTGCAGTTTGAGATATCTAGTGGTTATATTGCAGAAAGTAGACAGAAATATAAAAATAGCAGATGACTATGTAAATATGATTGTAGAATGCACACTGACAAGAAACCTGACTTTGAGAGAAACAGGAGCAGAATTAGAAAATACCCTGTATTACAAGTGTAGGTTGTTCCTTTTAATCAATGACGGTCCAGTTAACGGTCCTCTAATTGAAATAAGTTGTTTGACAGGATCAAGAAAATACCCAATAATTAACCAATTAAATTGAAGAAAAGCAGATCAATAAGAAAGGCAAAAGAAGCAGAATAAATATAAGCAACAGCCATAACTCTCAACTGTCTAGATTTTTCCAGAATGTCTAGATTTTTTCTCATAATTTTGGTCTGTTCCTCATAATATTTGTGGTTTTCTGGCAAATCATTGTGGACTGGAATCACTAAATAATGACAGACTTTTGAGGTTCACACTTCATATCCTTCAAAAATGCATGCTAATGCAAAATCTGTTAATCTAAGATCTTTCTAAGTTAATAACAGCAATATTTAAAATCTGTCCCTGATTTTGGGCATTTGTCTTCCCATTATTTTTGGCTTTATCCAGATTTTTTGCTCTAAAAGGTTGGGTGTTATGACAACAGATTGAATTAACTGTTAAAAGATGCACTACAGATGGGTCAGAAATGAAGCAAGAGGAGCTAAAAGAAAGTCCAAAGACAGTAGCGGACATAAAAATGTCTTAAATTGTCAGGAACATTTTTTTTAAAGCAAGAAAAGTTCTGTGCCATTGCAGGCCATCAGGTGAAGCTTCTATAAAAAAGCAATAAAACATGCAGTGTTAAATCTGCGGTCAAAATATAGTCGCAGTGCAGGAATGTGAGCAATATCAAGCAGGAGCAGCAATTTCATAAAACATACGTGTAAAAGTCCCTCATATGCTGAAAAAGGGCAGACTTTCATTAGTACCTCAGCTTCACAACAGCATGGTTACAAAGGTTGAAGGGTCTACTTTAGAACAACGAAAAATCAAAATATCGAGCGCTCACATGAGCGAAAAATCAGGAATTCGATATTTAGTTTTATGGATTGCAGTACAGTGAAGATTGGAATATTTGCCCTTTCCTCACTGTAGTGCGATCTCGGAGTAGGAATATATATTTAATGGGGGGTGTGGGGACACAGCCCCCCACAATAGCAATTTCGAGTTCCTGATTATTCGCTCATGTGAGCGTTCGATTTTTTGATTTTTTCGGTGTTCTGACATAGACCCAGGTATAAATGCACATGCAGCAGCAGTAGGATCAGGAGAAAGGTTCGTGTCACAGAAGTGATGGATAAGCCACTAAAACTCATACTGATGAAAACAGTACATAGATGTAGCCAAAACCAATGCCAAATGATACTATGATTAAAGCAAATTAATAAAACAGTGTTTTTGTAGGTGGGTCAAAGTACCCCTGTACCTCAGCCCTTACTTAAATATATTAATACCATGGTCACACATCCACATATCCTCTTTCCTCTTTGTTATTTGCATTATATTTAGAAACACTGGCAAAGAAAATAGGGGACACAGAAATTCAAGGATGCAATCGGTATGATGGTCAAGAAAAGCAGGCCCTATTTGCAGATGATAAAATTTTATATCTGACAAAACCAGAAAGTGACATTATAATGCTGTGGAACATTTTGAGACAGCTTAAAATCTTTTCATGATACAAAATTAATGAAGCTAAAACAAAGGCAAAAGCTGTAAATTATACACCCACTTATGAATTGTTTCAGCAATATCCATATTTATGGGGGCATGATAAAATGAAGTTTTTAGGAGGGTTAAAAATGATTCTGATGTGGCAGCAAAGGATATGTGGGAAGAGACTAAACAAAAGATAATATAAACACTGAGAAAATAGAAGCTTTGTTATATGGACAGGGATAGTAACATAAAAGCAGTTAAAATGTTTTTAGTCCCATTAGTCTTATACACTGGTCAGACATATTTTTATCAACCAGAAGAGAAGTTGTGGATAGCAATTAATAAAGAGCTGAAGGGCTTTATCTGAGGGGGAAGACAGCAAGAGTCAAATGGGATAAGATGATTCTTCCAATAGAATAGGATGGATTAGAATTACCTGACTTGAAGGGGTATTTCAGAGCTACACAGTTAAGGCTCCTATACATAGAACAAGCAGAAAACTATAATTCAAAGTGGAAAGGGATGATGATGAAACAGAGGGGAAGTTCAAGAAACAAGGAGAGACTGGGATTTTGGATGCAGGCCTTTCAGGAGAATTACAATAATCATACAGAATATTATATCTATAAAGTAGCAGAAAATATCCTAAGAACTAAGCCAACATGAGAATGGAAAAAGGAGGGTCTGCCGATAGGGATGACTGCAATTAGGGATATAGACAACAGGCAAGAGGGGGCTGGAATTTATTGGAGAACACTGGCAAAAGAACCATGGTACTGGCAGCAAATAACCAGGCCGGTGCTAGCATTTTGGGGGCACACAGTAAGTTTCAAGTTGGAGCCCTACGCAGGAGAATATAAAGTGTGACCACATTGCCGTCATGTCCCTTACCCTGTCAAGCTCCTCCAGCACCATTTAACCATTACTGTATAGTGTTACTACATTCAGACCATTAAAAAGACTTGAAAGTGCCAAGGTGCACACACTGAAAGGCATTTAGTACCAATATTACATTACGACAAGCCCCTGTACCACAGCAAGATAGCCACTCATAATGGTACACACACACACACACACACACACACACACACACACACACACACACACACACATACACTCTGACTGGCATTTAGTACCAATGTTACATTATGACAAGCCCCTGTACCACAGCAAGATAGCCGCTCACAGAGGTACACTCACACACACTGACTGAAATTTAGTAGCAATGTTGTCATATTACAGCAAGCCTCTGTACTGCACCAAAGTAGCCACTCAAAGGTACATGCACACACTAACTGGAATTTAGTAGCAACGTTGTTACATTACAACAAGCCTCTGTACCGCATCAAGGTACTCAGTCACACAGAGGTACACAAAGACACCCACACTGACTCCCATGCACAGGACATAGACACACAAGACAAAGACAGCACTACAGCAAGACTAAATAGAGACACCCACACAGAGTTCCTCGCACAGGATAAAGACACGCAAGATAGACAGCTACACTGATTCTTGCACACATGACATAGACACCGACACATGATGAAGACAGCACTGTAGAAGACTGAAGATGAACACCCACACAGACTCCCTCACACAGTTCAGAGACTCACACGACAGCTACACAGACTCTTGCACATAAGACATAGATAGCCACACATGAAGACAGCACTACAGCAAGGCTGCTGTCCTCCTTGTCACATTCCCTTCAGGTCAACTCCTGGCTTATCAAAGAAGTGAACAGTAAAGTATTCATGTTTGTCAACACTGCATGAATGAGCATGGATATGCTTGTAGGCAAGTTAAACTGTTCAGTCAAATCCTCAACAGTTTCTTTGCTATGTAAGACATGTTTCAGGTGTCTGCATGTGAGGGTGCAACAACTCTCTCTCTCTCTCTCTCTCTCTCTCTGTTTGGTTGTTTGAATAAGTGTTTAAGGGTATAGAGGAGTGTTTTATGTATGGGTTTGTTGAATGGTCAAGAGGTGTGGTATCCAGCAGTGTTTAGGTCCCAAGATGGTGTGTATTGTAATCAAGAAGCAGGGTATCAAGAAGTGTCTACAGTGTTTGTGGTGTAGGAGTTAAAACCATGCTGCATCTGTGGTGGAAGTTCAGTATGTGTTTGTGTGCATGTCTTATTAGAAATGGTAGGCCATCAAGTGTTGTTTATTGTGTTTGTGATTAATATGTACATGGAGACATATGTGTGAGTGCTTATTTTCTGGTGAGCGTAGTCTAGAGTGTCTGGCTGCATGCATGCATGTGTTTAGGAAAGTGGTTGTGGGTTGTTTTGTGGCTGGTTGCTATATGCGTCTTTAGGTGCTTCCAGTGTGTGCATGTATGTACATATGCAAGTGTATGAGAGAGAGACTGTGATCATTTGGGGATCATTTGGGAGTTTGGCTGGCTGGTATGGTCTAAGTGGGCAAGCAGTGTGTGCACATGTACTGAGTGAGCCGATCAGTGATTCCCATATATTGTGAAAATGCAGTTTGTGTTCCAGTCAACTGGGATGAAGCCTTTCCACTCCTCCAGCTAATCTACCCGCTCTTCTCCCATTCCTTTTCCATCATATGTATTCTAACAAAATTACTTTCTACTTTACCTCCTAACCTCCCCCCTTTTCTTTACATCTGTCCTTCAAAATTCCCTACACTTGCATCTAGTTTATACTATCTCCATCTATTCCCCTCACCGATTTACCTAAAATCCTTCAATTTCTCTTCCTCTCAGATGATTTTCACCCTTCCTCCTCTGTTCTCTTCTACATTCCCCCCTCCCCTCTATACTCTTCTGATAACCTCTTTGTTTTCACAACTTCTCTAGTTATGCACTCAACAGTAAAATCATGACTCTGTACTGCAGTTGTTTATTTACTTCAACTCTGTACACTAATTTAAGGATATAGTGCTATACGATGTTTAAAGTTTATCCTGTAATACTCTGTAATTATCTCATTGTGACTCAATGTTCATTTATTGTGTGTGTATGTTGCATTTTTTTATAAAAATGTTTATAAGTAACTCCGGAGCATTTCTCCCCTAGGCCTCTGCTGAAAACGGGTTCTCGGCCAGTTGGACTATCCTGGTAAACAAAAGTAATATAAAATAAAATTAAAAAAAATACAACTTACTTCCCTGGTTGGCTGCTGCAGCCAATCAGTAAACTAGAACTTACTTCCCTGGCTGCTGCAGCCAATCAGGTCCCTTGCTTTACTGAAGCAGACCTGATTGAGTGCAGCTTACAAGCAACAGTTTAAAAAAAAAAAGCAGAATCATGATGTGACATTACACAGCTGTGTGAATGTTTAGGAGGTGCTGAACAAGGAGTGGAGGAGATGTAGAAACCCAAAGCTGCTTCGTGGGGTCCCTTATATGCAGGGAGATGATCGGAGACTCCCAACAGTCACAGGTTCGGCAGGTGCCTAACGCCGGCTTGCAAATAACTAGACATGGAAAGATTGAAGACAAACTCTTGCAAACACCAAAACCAGTAAAAAATAAGCCAAGGTTAACGGAAAGTACAAGTCCACTTTGCGGTAATATTGTGTTCTTAACGCAACTTTTATTGACAAACCAAGAAACGTTTTCGCTACAAACCCAGTTGTAGCTTCCTCAGAGTACATTTGAAACAATGAGAAGTTGGTTTTTAAAACATAAAAAACGCGCCAAATTGTAAAGCGCTTGAATTTCCTAAAAGGTATAGTATATTTAAAAATAAAAACACAATGTGTGCTCCCATTAAAATACAGATATATATGAAGTTCTGTCCTTAATGTCCGGGTATTAAAAAATTATACAGATGTCAACATTATACAAGTAAAGCATCTATTGTTTAAAACATAACTAAAAGTAGCGATGTACTGTCAGACCAAGTTCCGTGCTACAAGACAAGAGGTTAATTCCATTTTTTACAAGGAGAATTGAACTGTGCTCAACAGTTTATACTGTACCATGGTATTAAGCTAGAAGTCCGATCTACGGAAGAGACTAATGAAAAAGTTTAAATTTAATAAATTATGTGTGACAAAATGAGTGAACTGTCTCATCAGGAGTCAGTAATCACTTCCAGAAATTTCAGACTTCAGTCGCATAAGTCCACTAGTTAATCATAATAGGCAGGAAAACTCTAGTATTTATGATGGACAGCCTTGTCAGGCCAGATGGTAGTATACTCCTTATGTGAGGAGTTATGTTCATATTGAAAAGCAAGTTATTTGAAAATGTTTATTAAAGGTGAACAATGTGTAGAAACTCGTCAAGAGGGGCAGAACCTTGCTGCTCCAAGATAGATAAAGAAAGTAATGTACTGCTGCGGTGTAGTAAATCCAAAGGTAGGGCTCGAGGAAAAATATACAGTTATAGTTCCAGGTAGTGTGCCTATATCACAACCCTACTGTGGAGTGTAATGATGGGCTAGGCAGGACAGTAGGTGACTGAACTGGTAGGTAGGCTGCTGATAAATCCCTACTGGATGCACTTTATGTCCGTGAATATACTAATAAGAAGGGATGCAGTGGTATGTGTGTGTGTGCCAGGAAATGTCTGATCATGAACAAAATAACATGATACAGGTCGAGAAAAAAGGTTAGGTTATTGTCATGCCCTATTGAAATAGGAGTGTAGACGAAGAGCTCGAAATGATGTTATGGCTATCTTAAATAACTCTTGAGTTTAAGTAGACTTGAGATGTTGCAATTCTCATTCAAACCTGGTGGTTGAAATGCATTCAATCTTAGTTGCCATTCTAATTCTTTGGTTTCCAACAAAATGGATACCGGGCCACCTCTGATGTTGTGGGGGACGTGATCAATGGCAAAAAATAAAAAACGGTGATCTTTCTTTTGTAAAATGTGTTTGGAAAGTGCATTGTCCTCATTGCCTTTTTTAATAGCGTACATGTGCTGATAAATTCTCTCTTTGAATTTTCGCTCTGTTTTGCCAATGTAATAGGCTGAGCAGCAAGTACAGGTTGCCAAGTAAACTATGAATTTAGTATTACAGTTAACTTTATGTTGACTAGTGAGCTTTCTACCATTCAATTGAACTACATTCCCTGTCCTAAGGCATCTACACCAGTTGCAATTTCCACAAGTAAAAGTGCCTTTCTGACGAGAGAAGAAGTCAAATTGTTTTTTGGTTTCCAGTATATTTTTTAAATTCTTGCCTCTCCTAAAGATGATGAGAGGCTTTTCACCCAATTTTTCAAGAAGTAAACTGTTACTGGTGATGAAATGCCAGTTTTTAAACAACATGGAACTAATGTACTTTGAGTCCATGTTAAAAGTTGTTATGAAACTGGTAGGGTAAAAGTTTTGTTTGTTAGTTATGTCTCTTGCTAGCCCAAGAGTGGATGTCAAGTCTAATGTGCCCGGGAGATCTGTAACTGCAGGCACGCTGTTACATTGTAGAATAGTGTCAGAAAGTAAGGGTTTGTAGAATCCATTGAGTCTCTTGTTGGTAACCTCTATTGTAAGCTCTTCAATCAGTGGACCTGGGTAGTCACGGCTAGAAAACATGTCATACAGGAGTGCGCACTCCCTATTGTAATGGAGGTCAGTGCTGCACATTCTAGCTGCTCGAATCAACTGGCCCTTAACTATGGATCTTTTTTGTTTATATGGATGTTGACTTGAAAAATGTAAAAGTGAGTTACAGTAGGTAGGTTTTCTGTAAATAGTAGATGATAATGTGCCTGTAGTAGAATGTTTTTCAAGTTTGACATCCAAATAGTCAATAGAGTCAGTTGAGAAGTGGACCTGGACTTTAACAATTACAAATACGATTATACACGCATCTTTAACAGCATAGATGCTCTTCTTAATAAATTAAAAGGTAATAAAATAAAAAAACTTAACAGAGACAATCTTGCATATCAGCAAAACAAAGCTTATGAGAAATTGACTTTCCCGCGGGGACGTCAAGGTAACAACGGCGAATTCCAACTACCAGAAAATAACAGCTCTGATACTGTTTTTGATCCTAACCAGCAAATGTCCTTGTTACAAGAATCAACAGCACCGAACACAGGTCCTAGAAGGAGCAACAGAATTCGGGCTAACATGTATAACTTTAAACTTTAACAAGTTTAGTAACAACAGGCCACAACAAACCGGCTCTACCTCTATTTCCCAAAACCAAAATTATGACAACACTGGTTTTTTAGGCGAAAGGTACAACACTCGCCAAAAAGCCCAGAGGAAGAACTGGAACAACTAACACCTATACAACTGAATAACAGCATTGAAGCACTGCCTCCTGACGTACCATCGATTCTTACCAATACTAAAGGTGACTTCCATATTTACAATTTCTCCAAGTTCACAATCGAACAAGAACTGATTGATTTACTATCTTTTGGCAACACTTTTGTCCCTAGTTGCCATTTCAATCTTACTGAAACCATCATTGATTTGAAATATTTCACAAGGAAATTGAATTTAGGTTTAATGTTTTCTGTTCCCATGCAACATGAATTACATAACTTGAAACTTTTGAGTGTGTATAACCCTCCCTTACATCCTGGATTGGTTTTATTTGAAAGGGCTTGTGAGGTCGACTTAAGACACTTTGAAGCACAACAGAAATTTCTAACAAATAAACAAAAATTCAACATCACTAAAGAGCAGCACATCCTCTTAAGGGAACTCTGTGACATCCCAGTAAGGGTCCTCAAACCTGATAAAGGTGGCGGGCTTGTTATTTTTGAAAATAGTGATTATTCGGAAAGAATGCATTCCATCCTTGATAGCCCAGCCTATAGACCCTCTTCCCTTAATGAGATGAACACAACATTTGTAAGAAACAGAGGGTACTTTAGGGACCTTTTCCTGGTGGGGAAAATTAACAATGAAGTCTATCACTATATAGATATCACTACACCAAAAACACCCATTCACAAGAACTTGCATGACCCACCGATTAGAGCACTCATAGATGGCAGGTCCTCTATGACTCATCCCAGTGCCCGACTAGTGGATAACATCCTTGCAAAATATCTAAAACTAATTCCTAGCATTTGCAAGGATTCATGGACATTCCTTTCAAATATTAATCAATTACACTTGACCTCTGATTTCAACTTCCTGACAATAGATATAGTGGACTTATATACTTCCATCCCACACCAGGAGGCCTCAGAATGGATTGGTATCCTGCTTAAGGAGTTAGGGGCACCACAAACTGAAACTGACACAGTCACTGAATTAATTGACATTATACTAACATCCAACTTTTTTATTTTTGAAAACAACTATTTCCTACAAACTCAGGGTATAGCAATGGGCTCACCCTGTGGCACCACTGTTGCCAACATGGTAGTAGCCTTTTGGGAGAAGAAATTCATCCTGAGTAACCCTCAACTAGCTCATTCTATCATCTATTACACAAGATACCTGGATGACATCTTCATCCTTTTCAGAGGTTCCGAACAGGACGCTACATCCACTATTAATTACATGAACAATACTACAACATTTTCCAAATTCACTTACCACTTCTCAACTGACTCTATTGACTATTTGGATGTCAAACTTGAAAAACATTCTACTACAGGCACATTATCATCTACTATTTACAGAAAACCTACCTACTGTAACTCACTTTTACATTTTTCAAGTCAACATCCATATAAACAAAAAAGATCCATAGTTAAGGGCCAGTTGATTCGAGCAGCTAGAATGTGCAGCACTGACCTCCATTACAATAGGGAGTGCGCACTCCTGTATGACATGTTTTCTAGCCGTGACTACCCAGGTCCACTGATTGAAGAGCTTACAATAGAGGTTACCAACAAGAGACTCAATGGATTCTACAAACCCTTACTTTCTGACACTATTCTACAATGTAACAGCGTGCCTGCAGTTACAGATCTCCCGGGCACATTAGACTTGACATCCACTCTTGGGCTAGCAAGAGACATAACTAACAAACAAAACTTTTACCCTACCAGTTTCATAACAACTTTTAACATGGACTCAAAGTACATTAGTTCCATGTTGTTTAAAAACTGGCATTTCATCACCAGTAACAGTTTACTTCTTGAAAAATTGGGTGAAAAGCCTCTCATCATCTTTAGGAGAGGCAAGAATTTAAAAAATATACTGGAAACCAAAAAACAATTTGACTTCTTCTCTCGTCAGAAAGGCACTTTTACTTGTGGAAATTGCAACTGGTGTAGATGCCTTAGGACAGGGAATGTAGTTCAATTGAATGGTAGAAAGCTCACTAGTCAACATAAAGTTAACTGTAATACTAAATTCATAGTTTACTTGGCAACCTGTACTTGCTGCTCAGCCTATTACATTGGCAAAACAGAGCGAAAATTCAAAGAGAGAATTTATCAGCACATGTACGCTATTAAAAAAGGCAATGAGGACAATGCACTTTCCAAACACATTTTACAAAAGAAAGATCACCGTTTTTTATTTTTTGCCATTGATCACGTCCCCCACAACATCAGAGGTGGCCCGGTATCCATTTTGTTGGAAACCAAAGAATTAGAATGGCAACTAAGATTGAATGCATTTCAACCACCAGGTTTGAATGAGAATTGCAACATCTCAAGTCTACTTAAACTCAAGAGTTATTTAAGATAGCCATAACATCATTTCGAGCTCTTCGTCTACACTCCTATTTCAATAGGGCATGACAATAACCTAACCTTTTTTCTCGACCTGTATCATGTTATTTTGTTCATGATCAGACATTTCCTGGCACACACACACATACCACTGCATCCCTTCTTATTAGTATATTCACGGACATAAAGTGCATCCAGTAGGGATTTATCAGCAGCCTACCTACCAGTTCAGTCACCTACTGTCCTGCCTAGCCCATCATTACACTCCACAGTAGGGTTGTGATATAGGCACACTACCTGGAACTATAACTGTATATTTTTCCTCGAGCCCTACCTTTGGATTTACTACACCGCAGCAGTACATTACTTTCTTTATCTATCTTGGAGCAGCAAGGTTCTGCCCCTCTTGACGAGTTTCTACACATTGTTTACCTTTAATAAACATTTTCAAATAACTTGCTTTTCAATATGAAGAAAACAACCAGGCTCTCTCACCACGAGATTCTATGAAGTCCTGATGTATCCAAGCCAGACAAAAAGCCCAAATATAATGCAGCGGCAAATCAATAAGTCAAGAGCAGGAGCCTCACTTAGTCAGTAGGCGATAGGCATATAGAATGCATGTAGAATGCAACAACAAATCAATGAATCAGGAGCAATGACTTCAGTTTCTTGCAGTAAGAAGTAAATAATCCAGTATACGAACACGAAAAACGTTTATTGTAAGCGCTTTCGCGTGGTCACCACCACGCTTCATCAGACAATACATGTAAAATTCAAACCATCTATTTATACAGATAACTCTAAGAAATGGCGCCAAATTAAAACAAACTAATCATACAATTTTTCAATTAACAAGTTAATAAAAGCTAATAAAAACTAGTGAAACTAATTAAGAAATGATTAAAAAGTTTCTGGTTACTACATTTCATTTAAAGAGAGCCCACGTTTTTGAAAGGGCTAAAATGTTAATATATCACGCACAGCTGGTTAACAGTATTAAAATGGACACTAAAAGACAATGCTGATGATAAGTATTTCAAAAATAGTAACTAGATTAAAAGAACCTGATCTCAATGTGGAAAAGCACATTTAAAATACATTTAATACAAGAACAATATATGGCATATATATCAAGCATTGCTCTATGGGAATTGTTCTTTTATGTAAATATGTATATAAATGATTAAATAAATAAGTAGGTAAGTAAATAAATAAGTAAATAAATAAATAACTATCAGCTATAACAAAGTGTAACTATGATATTAATAGCACCAATAAAATTTTGTATTGCTGATGTTTTACAGTCATAAATATAGTAATAGACTCAATTAATATATTCACATCATAGACTTGTTATTATTCATAAATATTTAAAGTACAAGTTCAATATTTAAAACTTTATTGAAAATAGATGAGTCTAATCTATTGTAAAGCATATTTTTTAAAATATAGTATATATAAAAAGGTTGTAGTTAATGGATAAAGTAATAGAGGAACAGTATTGTATATCTGAACAGATATTGATAATATTAACTATTAAAAATTGAATATTAAATGTTACATGTTGAATATGTGGGTTTAAATACCCATATATACATGTAATTACAGTACAAATGTAGTAAAAATGTAGTAAAAATGTGTATATAAATTACATATAAATATATATAAACTCAATGTTTATGAAATAAATTAATTTGGCATATAAAATAATATGTACAAAAACTGTTACTAAAAATAGTGTAAGTTTTATATATTATATAGCCAAGCAATGTATATCATCAAAATAGTATATATATATGTGATTCAACATTCGTGGATAAATAAATAGATGAATAATAGACTGTTGGATGTAGACTGATGAGGGATGAATGAACAAGTTTTATAAATGTGGTAAATGAATGAATAAACAAAGTAAACACGATGCAATATAATAAAACTGGAATATTGAGTGTAAATAAATAAGTGGATAAAGCTACTAAACACAATTGTTGAGGTACTGAGAAGAACTTTAAAGCATGAGTAAATGAGAAAATGAATTCAGCAAAGGACAATATACAATTTTTTGTGTGCTTTTCAATATGAACATAACTCCTCACATAAGGAGTATACTACCATCTGTCCTGACAAGGCTGTCCATCATAAATACTAGAGTTTTCCTGCCTAATATGATTAACTAGTGGACTTATGCGACTGAAGTCTGAAATTTCTGGAAGTGATTACTGACTCCTGATGAGACAGTTCACTCATTTTGTCACACATAATTTATTAAATTTAAACTTTTTCATTAGTCTCTTCCGTAGATCGGACTTCTAGTTTAATACCATGGTACAGTATAAACTGTTGAGCACAGTTCAATTCTCCTTGTAAAAAAATGGAATTAACCTCTTGTCTTGTAGCACGGAACTTGGTCTGACAGTACATCGCTACTTTTAGTTATGTTTTAAACAATAGATGCTTTACTTGTATAATGTTGACATCTGTATAATTTTTTAATACCCGGACATTAAGGACGGAACTTCATATATATCTGTATTTTAATGGGAGCATACATTGTGTTTTTATTTTTAAATGTACTATACCTTTTAGGAAATTCAAGCGCTTTACAATTTGGCGCGTTTTTTATGTTTTAAAAACCAACTTCTCAATGTTTCAAATGTACTCTGAGGAAGCTACAACTGGGTTTGTAGCGAAAACGTTTCTTGGTTTGTCAATAAAAGTTGCGTTAAGAACACAATATTACCGCAAAGTGGACTTGTACTTTCCGTTAACCTTGGCTTATTTTTTACTAGACATGGAAAGATGATAGAATGGGAAGACACCAAGAATTTATTTAGACTGCAGGTTAGAGATTGCCTTCCCTATCAAGAAATGATATCAGAGTATAGGCAAAGAGAAAGAAAAAGGGGGATCTTAAATGAAAGACCAGCACGGGTAGAGTTTTTAGTAGAATCCAGAACAGAAGATGACATTAAAAAAGGAATAAATAGTAGAGCATATAAAATATTGCATGATAATTATAAGAATCAATCAGAGGAGGTTAGAAAGGATTGAGAAGAGAGATTGGATTAGCAATTCACAAAGAAACAATGGGAGGACACATGTATGTCTCCTAAATGTGCAACAAAATCTAGAAAATTTAGGATTTTTGCTTGGAAATGTTTACATAGATATTTTTATACCCCAAGTAGACTCCAGAGAATTTTTCCTCAGGTAGACAGCAGATGTTAATGGTGTGATGGGGAAGAAAGAGGTAATTGGGAACATATTTTCTGGGAGTGCAGTGAGTTGGCAGACTTTCCCTGTGAGATGCACCGTCAGAGATGCTGGGTGGGTAGACTGGTGTGATGAGGGAGATAATTTTTTCTGAGCTACGATGCAGAATCAGAACTGCCTAGACATGGTAAGTCCTTGCTGTGTCTAATTATGGTAGCTGCCAAAAAACAATTATTAGAAAATGGAAATTAAAATCTAAACCAACTATACTAGAAGTAGTGAATATAGTAACAGAGATAAAACAACTGGAACTGAGATCTTTAGAAAAGGATAGGCGCAAACTACATAGGAAAATAATGAGAATTTTGGGAAAATACATACAGGGGAAGAATGAGGTTTAAAAGAAGGCAGGACTTAAATGAGCTATGTAATATTTGACTGAAAATGGTTGGGTAGATTATAAGTGATGTATAATGTTTGCAATTGGGAGTGCATCAGTATGGGTTGCGATGTAAAATGCTTGTAACTAGGATTGTGTTGGTGTGGTTTGTTTTCATTTATATAAATATATGATTGCCTATGTCATAAGTGATGGTTTAATAAAGATGTTTCTTATTTAAGAAAGGGCAAGAATTGAATAATTTATGTAATGTTGCTTAGGTTATATGGTATATATATATATATATATATATATATATATATATATATATATATATATATATATATATATATGTGATATATAATGTTTGCAAACGTGAACTTAATACAGTTTGATTACTTTTATATAAATGTAAATTTGCCTATGTCACAAGTGATAATTCAATAAAGGTGTTTAAAAATACCATGGTCACACACCCACAAAGAAAGGGTAAAGACAACATAAATTGCAAATTCATCCTACTCACATT